>NC_056745.1:1274815294-1275115294 GCF_019279795.1 Protopterus annectens
ACATTGTAGTAATATGCTTAGAAGAAGCTGCGGTGGTGCAGCGGTAGCGTTGTTGTCTCACAGCAAGAGTTTCTCCTCTTCGATTCTCAGCTGGAGCGCCTTCTGTGTGGAGTCTGCATGTCCTCCCTGCGGTCGAGTGGCATTCGAAAGACATGCGTAGAATGGGCGTGCCTTCACTGAAGGTTGGGCATTGAGCTGGCACCTTGGCACCCATAAAACAAAATCTACTGCCAAGAATTAGTGAACCGGAATTCCACTGTGGCGACCCCTAAAAGCCAAAAGAAGAAGAAGTAGTAATATCCTTATATTTGGCCTACAAGAAATTGCAATTAACTCTCTCCCTTTAAAGTATGTTACTGTAAATCTCCTGCATGGAGCTCTAATGTGCCCACAACTCATGAGCTGATTGGCTATCACAGGCAAAACCTCTGTCACTCCCTTCCTATTCATCTCGCTGGCTTTTTTTTTTTTTTTTTTTTTTGGTAAATAACAGTTTTTTGTTTGTGTCTTTCAGCTTTTCCCGGTTATGGGTCGCCACAGCGGAACTCCGGTCCACTAATGATTGGCAGTAGAGTTTACGTGCTGGCTTGCCGGGCCTAACACACAACCTTCAATGAAGGAACACCTGTTCACGCATGTTGCCACACAGAAGATGCTCTAACTGAGAATCAAACAGGCAACGTCTAACTGTGAGGTGACAACGCTACCACAGCACCACCACTGCAGTATTTTTTGGTAAATAACAGTAAAATTCAGAAATAATGAAGGTAAGGGGCACTTAAAAAATATATATTAGCAGTGTAAACTTGAGCCATTGACACAATGAGAGAATGGAACTTCCTAACAACACTTAATTCCGTTGTCAGAGAAACCCTTTGAAAGCAGTAGCTGCTGCTTTAAAAAAATAAATAAATAAAAAACCGCTTAGTACAAAACAGCTGTTTCTATGATTTCGACGGCATCATTACAGCTAAAAGATGCCAGATAAGCGTAATTAAAGAATTTCTGTTTTCTGGAGCAAGTAAAAGGCTGCATACTCTTCACATTAAAAAAGAAATACATTTCTTCTCACTTTTCTGTTATTGGGGCAACAATTTAAATGTGGTTGCTGAGCTCCAAATGCAGTGTATTTTCATGTCTTTTAAGTGTTAATGTAAACATGTGTGTGTAACATAGTTAAATGGATAATATTTAAAAAAGGAGATGTAACTTCTACATTTTTACACACACATGTTTAGATTTACATTAAATTCGTAGCTCAGCAACCGCGTTTAAAGTGTTGCCCCAATAACGGAAAAGTACTGATATTTTGGACCACATACTACTTAGATGAAACAGAAAATCTACAAAAGGAGAAGGCTAAACTTGTTTTTTATTTAATTAGGATATAAAGGAAATTGCAATACCTGAAATTCATGAAGGCCCTTTAGAAGTGGGTGTCACTGTAAAGATGGGGAAGATGACATCCATGCTGTACAATACTATGGAAGCAAGATTAAACTGTACAGTGATTTCCTGAAACGTGTGATTAAGTTAAAAGTTGATAATGTGCTACTGTGTAACACAGTGACTTATATAATATCAGAAGGACCACACTTACAGAAACTATAGTGAAAAGAATGTACAGTCATAAAGACAGCCATCATGAGTAAATTGCATGATTTGACAAGTGATAAACAAAGAGAAGATGTATTATAAGACTGGTTCTAGTTTATATAGTTTGAACCTCAAGCTAAGATGGATGAGTAGCCCTCATTACAATGAATCGTCACCATACTGGTGAATTTTTCCATGAAAACTCTTTCCTAGATTCTTCTTTATAGGGTCATAGGTTCATCGGTGTGTACTAGGCTAATGGCCCTGGAATCTGTACAAGCCTAGCCCATAGGATTACCCTGGCATCATGCCACCCGACCTTAGTTCATAGTGCCTATGTCGAGTAGAACAACAGAGTGATCTCTGGGGTGAATTTTCTATTTCCCATCCACTCATCAAGTTTTCCCTTGAAGAAGGCCAGTGAGGTACTCTGCTTGACATATATGGGAAGTCTATTCCATAGCATGGGCAGTCTCTGGATTATGAACCTGTCCCTCCAGCATGTTGTGTTGCTTGCGGTAATGAGGTTGAGATCTCTGGAGTGTGTGGTGCGTAGGGATTGGGATTTTTTTAGATGTAACATTTCTAACAGAGCTGGGTCAGACATGGCTTTGTAAGCCAAGCAGAGATCGCCTCTTAGTAGATGATATGAGAAAGAGAATAGCTGGAGTTTTATGAGACTGTCCATGTAGGACAAGTGTTTAAGGCCCAGGATCCTCTTTGTGAGATACTTTTGCGGCCTCTCCAATTGTTGCAGGTGTCTAGTGAGGAACATGCCAAATGGGGCATTGTACTCGATGATTGGCCTAATGAGGAAAGAGTAGAGGGAGACAATGACCTCTTTCTTCCTGGATGCAAAATCTTTAGTAATGAGATTTGCCACAAGAAGGACTTTCTGACCACAGTGGCAATGTGGTGGTCAAAAGAGAAGTTGCTGTCAACCTGTGTTCCCAGATCTCTTATAATGCCTTGTGTGTTCAGTGGACTATCATCAATATGGTAATTCAAGGGAACCAGGTTTTTCCCAAGGGAGATGATGACACATATTTTGGCATAGAGCTTAAGGCCATGATTCTGACACCAATCGGTGTCATTGAGGCATTTCTGTAGGATGTCAACATCACTTGGGGAGTTAATAATAGCTCCCTACTTGCAAATGTCTGTGAACTTTGTCAGACAGAGTCCCTTCGTGTTGGCCTGGACATCAGAGAAGTAGATACCAAACAGGAGAGGACTCAGGTCCGAACCCTGCGAGACTCCACCCATGACTGGTCAGCAGTCTGACTTGGAGCCAGCTACTTTCATACTGTGGGTTCTATCTGTGAGCCAGTTTGCAACCCACCTAGTGATATAGGGGTTGACGCCTAGCTTAGTGAGTTTTTCTATGATTCCTGAGTGGGGAGTGGTATCAAAGGCCTTGGCTAGATCAAGGTAGGGTGTATAAACCACCTTGTCTTCATTCACAGCTCTGGTGACTTACTCAAAGAAGTCGACCAAGATAAGCAGGCATGATCTAACCTTCACAAAACCAAACTGTGTAGGATCCAGAGTTTGGAGATTCCCAATATCCTTGTTTATTAGGTTCATGATGATGCATTCCATAGCTTTGCATATCAGACTCATCAGGCTAATTTAGCGATAATTCCCGGGGTCTGTAGTTGCTCCTCCTTTGTGGAGAAGGATGACTGTAGCAGTGCACCATTCGGTAGGGACAAAGCCTGAGGTGAGGCTGAGTGGTGCCAGTTCACTCTGTGGTTCATGTAGAACGCAGTCAGGGATATTGTCAGGTTCCATAGAAGCTGTATTCTTGGCCTTGGACAGTGCTGTTTTAACTTGTGCAACAGTAATACTGGGTGCCTGGCAATCTGCTTGTATTGTGATTGGTCCTTTGGGGGGGGGGGGTAAAGTTAGCACTGAATCTGTTGGTCAGTATATTGGCAATATCTGTTGCCTCTGTACAGGAGGTACCATTGTGCAGCAGCTCAGAGCAAATCTGGGTATTGCCATGGAGATTCTTTACATAACTATAAAAGGCCTTGTGGTTGTCTTTACTATCTGCTGCAATTCTGATTTCATAGCTAGCTTTAGAGGATTTGATGAGGGATCTCAACCTTTTGTTGAGGCTGATAAGGGAGTATTTCCAGTCTTGGGACTTCACCTTAGTCCGCATCAGTTTCCTCCTTCTGTTGTAGAGTTTGTTTATGGCAGAGGGCCACCCGATTGGCTTCCTTTTTATTGAGGAGAGCATTTTGGTTCTATTGGGTATGGTGAGATCCATATATGTGTACGTGTTCATACAGTGCATTGGTGTATGATTTGGCAGTCATGCAACTATTCTCCATTTGCATGGGTGCCATGAAGTTAGCCACCTCTGTTTTTAGGAGCCCAAAGTTAGCTTTCGAGAAGTTTTCATGGTTGTTACCTTTGTGGGGGTGAGGGGGTGGGAGGGATGTGGATTTTCAAGGTGATTAGTTTGTGGTCGGATCTAACCAGGGAGGAGTTGACTATTGGTGTAGAGCAACAGTCACCCATGTTAGTAAAGACCAGGTCAAGGATGTTGCTACCTCTAGTGGGGGTAAGAATGAGCTGGTCCAAAGCATTGGAATTAATGAATTTCAGAAAGCATTGGGCAAGTGTATTGTTACATGAGTAGTTTTCCCAGTTAAAGGAGGGGTAGTTGAAGTTGCCCAGAATGAGAATATTAGGTTGGACCCTAGTATTATCCAGGGTGCTTAGGAACATGGAATGTGAGTCTTGGGAAATGGCAGGCTATGACCTGAATCGCTGTCTTACCCAATGTTAGCTGCACCTGAAGTATCTCAGATGCATTGTGTTGGGCTACCAGTCTGGAGGTGTGTGCATCCTTTATGAATATGGAAACACCACCACCTTTGAAGCTTCAGTCTAAGTTCTGGGGCCGAAAGGTATGGAATGAGTTATAGCCTGGTAGAGCAGGGATGCTTTCTGCTGCCTTGAACCAAGTCTCTGTTACAGCACAAATGTCAATGTTCTCCATTTTAAGGAGTGCTTCGAGTGAGTACATTTTGAGATTTAGACTTCTAGCGTTGAGCAGCATGACTCTCAGATTGCATTTGTTTGTAGCTGTTATGGTGGTAATTTGATCTTTGGAAAACCACCAAAAAAAGGCACTATAGGGGTGGCAAGAGCCTTGGACAGTATCTGGAAGCCCAGGGGTGACAGATGCAGGCCATCTCTTGCAAAGCATCAAGGTCTGTCAATCATGTCATCCCAGGCAAACAGATACTGGATCCCCTTAGAATAACACCAGAAATTTAGCCAATTGTTGAAATCAATCATTTTCTGCTTGCACTGTGGTATCATTCTGGGTGATGGTAGGATGCTGTTCAGGGCTAGGGTCATACTCGCCTGGGCTACATAATCCAAGAGCTCCTCCATGTCTCTTTTCATGTAGTCCAGGGAGGTACATCTCAGGTCATTCACAACCACATGTACAATGACAGAGTCATATTTGTACCTCTTGTTGAGGGACTTGAGTGCGTGCGTTATGTGGTGGATCCTGGCACCTGACAGGCAGCTGACTGTTACTTTCTCCTTATTCAACCTAGTGAGTGGGACATCAGTGTGCCTCACTACTGAGTCACCTATATCTAGTGTGTTGGGCATGCTGTTTTTCCTTAGGGGCTTTGGTTGAGTGGCACACAGTTTATTAGATATCATCAAAACTAATCCACTTATTCTTGCTACTCTCTTTCTGAGTTGTCAGATAGATGGCATTGGCACTTGGGGACACACTCATTGAATATCTAATGCGGTGACACAGTGGCAGTGCATTATTTATTTATTTGTTTGTTTGTCTGTTTGTTATGAGGGTGGCAGAGATGTAGAAACATAAACATACAAATGTCTCTCCCCCCTGCCTATCTATATCTATTTCTATATCCATATCTATATAAATATGTGTATGTGTGTGTATATATACACACAGACACATACAAATATATATGTGCTCCCTAAATGGGTATGAGTATATAATTCACTGATGTCTCCTTGAATTCTGAAATCACAGTTCAAATTGTTAAGGACACTAATAGCAGAGAATGTAATATGCTTAATACATATGTTATGAACAAAGACTGGCCTGCCTCCGCAGAACACTGTTACAGTCATCTGCTGTGTGCTTTATCATGAAAACTATGCAAAGAGTATTATAGTCATACTTGCATTGTGCTTACTGACAAAAATAAATGGGACTGTTGCTTAGCCAGTATAAATCATTCTAAAATATTTATATGAATTATTTAAAAATGCAGGAATTGTATTTATTCTGCATTTTTTCCACATACGTGTTATTTTCTGCTCTCATCGCCCTATTCCCCATCGTATATCCTATTTTTTCTCCTTTCCTTTCTTCCCTGTTTTTTTCAATGTTTAAAAAACTGTAAAAAGTACCAGTAAGCCCATGAAGTATGCTTCTACTCAAATAAACACATCCATGCAGATTGGCTTTTATAATGGATGACTTATTTAAAATAGATTATGGTTGTGATATGTTTGTTTATGACAGTTTTTACTGCTATACCTCATAAGCTAGATGCATGAACATTAGTCAATATATTACTTTCCTGACTTCTTGACTTTAAATCTGTCTTTGCATGTCCAGGTTTATTTTATTTGTACCATATCTGCATTTAATTATCTGAATATGCTTTTCATCAAACCTAAAATGGCTGAAAGTACCTTCTATATAAAAAACTGCTTTCAGTAAACCTGAAGAGAGACATTTATCTGTGCTGTGGCAAAGCCCTAAATATCACACCTCTCTGCTTAATATAATGAAGTCAGAAAGTACTGAGCCTCAGGAGAATGACAAGTCTCCTCTCACAGTGACCTCAAAGTCCACCTGGAATCATCCGCATAGAGACAGACACAGGCACACACACAAACACACACACACACACACACACACACACACACACACACACACACACACACACACACACACACACACACCTCAACCCCACAAATAATACCATACATATCAATATACATTTTGTTGTGAAATATATGCCATTTCTAGTAAAATACCAATTTTTGAATATCTGGTGAAATATACACACACTAGAAGCCTTTCTGATATGTCTGCAATGAAATAAGCTTCAGAGAATACAATTATGAATGAACCTTATCTTACTTCCTAAACCATGGTGTCCAAACACACAAAGAGTGTTTCTTGTTTTTTCTTTCTCAAACTCTCTCTGCTTCATACTTTTCTCTCACACTGACATTTTGTCACTTCTTTCTGTTTATGTTGTCTTATTTCCTCCCTTACCACACTACATATTTCTATTTACTGAAATGGACATCTGGTTATACGATAACAAAGACTCCTGGTTTAAGTTTAAAATGACTACATTACAGCTGTCAGTATAATTTCAAATCACAAACTGAAATGCATAAGTTTAGTCTTGGGGGATTGTCAATTTTTGTTTGGAAAAATTAAAGTGACCAAATAAAGCATTGATGGAGTGTAGCCAGGACTTTTGAAATTGTGTACCAGCTTATAAAACAAAGTACAGCACCTTCCAGAATACATCACCTCCAAGTGTAGCGCTCCCCTTCCATCACAGACAGTGAATAATTCTGATGGAAGTGGATCTGACTGACTGGAACCATTATTATTTGCTCAGGATCTCAAACAATAAATAAGTAAACCTTTTTTTTTAAGTGTGTCTAGGTAGTTATAGTATGTCTCATTATGTCCTTGCCCCTTGCTTGTAGCAATGCCTAAACAAAAAAACTCTACTGTAAACAGGAAGGCCAAATAAAGTTTACACATGAATTAGACATTTAAAATGGGAAAAATATGGATAACTAGCTTTGATGTCTCCTCTCTCTCTCTCTCTCCCTCTCTCTCTCCCTCTCTCTCTCTTTCATCTCTAATCAGTATAGTTACTACAGACATGAATATTGATTAACCAAATGGCTGTTGTTAGTAAATCACCCAGCCATGTTTATGAGTATGACTTTGAAACTGTAATGAAGTAAAGAATAGTGGAAAAACAAAGCACAATGTGGCTATTATACGGCGAAACTATTTTTTACATGCAGAACGTCCTTTTCATTGACAGATATGTTATTTCATATAAAAGTTTATCAAAATTTCTCTCTTTAACAAAAGCTGTTTGATCCCGGAGATAGTAAATTTAAATAATAGTAATATGGAGGGTTGGAGTACCCCCCAACATGGGGAGAAGAGGGAGGCAAATGATTCCTAGGAGCAAGTTTGAAGAATTATCCTTTTGATGAAGTGGTTCACAACAAAACAGACTAACAACCCAAATCGATGGAAAGTCATACAACTGAACAAATGAGATGCACTAAGGATTAGAAAATAAGACGATTTTATGCATAGTTGTGTAACATAACAAATCCAATGAACTATTTTTCTAAAGTCAAAAATCTGGCCCAATCAGCATGGGGAAGGGGCACAGAGGTAGAGAGAAATTGCAGTTATGAGAACAAAAAGATATATCAATAATGGGTGAATATATTAATAACATTTGTATTAATAATATGACTGTATAACATAGATAATTAATGTGAAATACAACAGATTTAGTTAATTGGTGCTGAACCTCATTTCAGACTATGTTGACTGTTCTACTTCATTTTTTGTCAGAACTAGTATTGTCTTAAAATGCAGAATGGTTCATATTAGTAACTGATTTCATTGTTATGGTTTAACTGTGTCTTATCATGTTGTAACCGGTCAGAATTGAAAGTGATCAAAGTTTCAACCAGATATAAGAAATACTGTTTGAAAAAAAAACTGCTTAAATCTTCAGCTAGAAAAAAAATATGTCAAACAAACTGTTCAAAGCCAAAACTATATGAACAAAACAAAAATAAAATTGTTTTCTGACAGGGGATAAACCTCTCTGCACCACCCATAACATTGAATCACTTATGGTATACAAATAGAAACCATACTGGAAATCACTCTCTCTGTAGAACACTATCAGCTGAGTTAGAAACTGGTAATGTGTGCCCATCAACAAAAAAAATACTCATCCAGTTTACACTCAGTCAGTAACAGAAAAGGCCAAGCTGACAGTGTGCATTTGGCTAGGCCATTAATTTATTTTATCGGTTATGCATTTGTAGCATGCAAGTGAGATGCAAACATGTTTTTAAAGTGCAGATGGTGATATCACATATTTATGGCTACTGTAGTTCAGAGAACATGCTTTGATAGTCTAAACGTACAAAAAATGAACAGAGGTACATACATGGATTTTGAAAAAAAAATAAGATAAATATCTTTTTACTACTTTTTAACATCATTATGTTTAAATATATACTTTGTCAGGGGTATGGAGTAGTACAACCCCCTGCATAACATATGATGGGTGTTACATTACCTAGAAAAGTATATCTCTATATATATATATATATATATATCTATATATATATATATATATATTGTCAGTGTGCAGTTCTTCATGATCGAGGGGTCCCAAGTGCATGCTTTTAGAAACAAACTTTTGTCTGCTTGCCCTACTGACATTTGTTTTATTCTGTTGTCAAGATGATTGCTTTTTGTTTACCAGCACATAAACAAATAAATAAATTAATTAATTACATTTTGTAAAATGTTATCTTTCTTTCTTCCTCTTTCTTCTTCTTTTAAGAACTGTCTAGATTTGCTTTAATTGCTTGTACACCTCTCAGATAGTCACCACTATAACCACTATGTGAAATATATTGCAAAGTATCTATGCTGGTTTGATTTCTATTCTGCATTCTGATAGTTTACAATGCTGTTTTTTTTATAATGAATTTGCTGTTGTATCATGACAATGTAAAGGGAGTATTGAATGTAAGTTTTTATTTGCATTCACAAATATTTGCAAAGCTTTATGCAAGTCTGTAAATGTGTACCCAGGTTAGGTTTGCAATTAAAAATAAAAAAAAAACAATTTAAAACTATTTTACGGTATTTTGATTTAATGCCTATCTGTTACAATTAACTTTCAAAAATTTTAAATGACCTTTTATGAAATTTTTCTTATCATTCTAACTATTTTAGTCACTTTTGCCTGCCTTTTTCTATTACTTCTTTGCTGCGCTCAGATTTCATGGAACAGTCTGGCATTACTTTTACCATCACTACTTTTTATCACATAATCCTTTAAAACATGCTATGCACAAAATAATTCTAAAATACTTAGCTATGTCCATATCCACTGTTGTAGAAAGTATAAAACACTTTCACTTGTTGCACTATGAACATTTTATTATTATAATTTTATTAAAGTTCTCTCATTCAAAATGAGAATTTGTTATTTTGTAGTCATTATCATTCACTTACAAGTCTTAACAGTTGCATATTTTATTATTAAACTCTGTATTTTATAGTATATTCAAAGGTAAAGGTGAACTGTAGTATACCAGAACTATTCATGAATTCTGTTAGACGTATCTTACAAATAACAAAGGAATAACATTGTAAAGGTAAGTGCAATGTAATATGTGATGGGCTTCAACATCATCAGTGAAGAAGACAGTATAAATCCTTAATGTATGTCTGTTTGCTGTCGACTGGTTCATATGACAGAAGCCTAGATGACAGGATGGGTGCCCTCAAGTTTGCCTCTAGCCCTCCTTGAGAAATGGGCTTCTTGCCTGAGGTGGGTAACAGTTTTTCCAAAGAATACTGTTTTGCAAATAACAAATGAATGTGAATTATGGCACTACAAATAAATTGATTATAGTGTACAAATATTCATGTACTGAATTAATTTATCGCGATAGTCAGACTTTACATTTTTCCATAGAAAATAAGTTACACGTACATGTGTCTAGTTGACACACCTACTTTTTCACAATGCCTCCAGTTACTTAAGCATTAATCCATTTATAGGAAAGCAGATACAACTATCTCACTGATAGACTAACATCTTGTTTTATACTCAAAATTGTTAATGGTTTCTGAACTTCAGTGAGGTACTCTGAGAAAGACTCCACAAGAAGGAATCAGGTGTGAAGCACAGAGGGGTGATATGCATGTAGCTAAGCTAATAAGATAACAGAAACCATTGGGCCAACTAAATCAGCAATGAAAATGTGTCCTGCAAAGATAGCGAAGGAAATAAACTGAAAACTGAAAAAAAAATAATTTCAGAAAGTGCATGATGACACAAAAGTTATTGGCATAGCACAACACCTGCAGAAAGACAGAAAAGCAAGAAAAAAGTACTCAAGTTATGGAAGCACATCTCAATACATAAAGACACAACTACTTGCTTTTACTGGTATGCCATGCTATGCCATTAGAATAATAATCACTTTAGAGGACAAGTGCGATCAATATGGAAACAGTGGTACCGTGATACAAAACAAGAAAAAATAATTAATATTGAACATATTTCCCAGTATTCACAATAAATAGCAAATTGTTACAGAATGGAAAGATAAATTAGATATAAAGTTACAAAATGCTTGTATTATTTGAAAAAAATCCTAAATCAACAAAGAAGAAATAAAGGAACACAAAAGAATCAAGATAATAAATAGAATACCTGTTATACTACCTGAAATAGTTAGAAGTTTTAACAGCAAAAGCATCTATCAGCTGGCTGACAGGTACTACTAAAACACCTTGAGACTCTATAAAACATTTCTGTCTTCTTCACAAGTGCTATGACAGCAGAAGTTGTAATTACAAAACCTAAGTTATTAGTGTAATATATAGCAAAATTAAAATATATGCTACCACAACACTTGCAATTTAGTTTAAATCATCTGATCTAGGTAACGTTTACAGTAAAGGGAGTGTCTGGGCTAGAAGGGTTGAGCACTGATTACAGTTAACTGAGTTCAGTCTCACTTTGGGAGAATGCAGACTTGAAAAACTAATTGTGATATGAATACAAAGGCAACATTTTATTGTGCTATACAACAAAAGATAATGAGGTTAACATTTAAAAAAAAAAAAAAAAATATATATATATATATATATATATATATATATATATATATATGAACAAGAGTTTGCACATTTGTACAAGATTTGAATGTATAAAGCAATAAATGCGTATAAGATATTGAAACCGCAAATGTAAATATATGACACCAGTATTGTGTTTACAAATTAAGTAAATTTCATAACCATGGTGAATGTTGCCTTCCAGATCTTAGTGAGAAAATGACAAGGGAGATGGGGGGAAAATATGACAGGGCTTTGATGCTGAATGGCAACTGTTCATTTGATATGTAAATAGAATAAGGAGACCAAGGAATTAAGTGATACAACCAGAGGGGAAGCAATTGCGTTTTGTTTGCCTGAGACGGTGTATATTTAGTTGAATCTAAATTTAGTGCTTTAAAAGTTATTAATTCTCATTATAATTTCTCAGTAAAATTTCTTGAAGCTGAGAAGCATGACTATAAAGCAGTTATAACTGCTGAGGAAATGGAAACATTAATGCTGATGCATTTACTGATATAAATGAGATCAAGGATATCTGTACTATGGTTTATACGATTTTAATATAATTCAGTCCATGCCGTTCTTGACATTCATAGCTAGTAAAACATTTGTTTTTGAAATGCACTTGCCTGATGTGTCTTCACCGAAGCTTTACTTTACAGTTTACTATAATAGTACTACCGCTGTTATTTTATCGCTGCCTTGTTATGCATTGTTCTTCTTAGTGTCTGTTCCCACTCACAGCTCCAGCTAAGAATAAAAGTTAAGCTGGTTGGACAGGTGCACATTTAGGTCTAGGAGAGACCAAGATTCAGAGGTAAATAAAAACATAATCTCTCCATTGTTGTCAAAATTTTCAAACACACTGGCCATAAATAAAACAATCCGTATTTTACTGAACATAAAGGAGGATGAAGTATATGGGTAGAAGGTTTTCTCTATATACCCTTGAGCAAACAGTACTCTGCACAACATGCTTTCAATAAAATTGTCAATACTTGAATTTTGTAGCATAGCAATGGAATAAAATGACAAGATATGAAATTATAGCGATAAATAAATAAATAAATAAGATAGCTACCATGTCATTTATTTGGTCTGTGTTAGTATTTTCTTTATAATTTTGTTCCTTCTACAAGTGATATTGCAGTAGTGCAGAAATGTAAGCTTTATAGCTTCCATTTTGCTGTCTGTGTTATATATGTATATTCCCACTGTAGATGCATTAAAAGTTTAACAGTTGAGAATATGCAGTAAACTGTTGAATAAGATGTACATATCCTAAGACTAAAGGTAGGGTGACATTACACAAAATGACTGAGTGATACAGATTACAACAGCAAGCATTCAATGAAATATGCAAAGCTGTGCTCAGTAAGTCAAATGGAGGATGTCCTGGCCCTACACAGAAACAAATACCACCATCAAGAAAAATAAAATAGATAATTAAACAAAATGATCAAAAGATGGCAGGCCATGCATTAGTGAATATACCTAAAAATGAGACAAGTATGACCCAAAAGTATATGATCAGTAGAATAAAGATAGGAAGAAGTAACTACTTAGATAAGCGGTTCTACATATCAGGGATATTGTTCACACTTCTGATAGCATAACCGTGTTATTCAGAAAGAAAGGAAATGCAATGCATGACATGAAAACAAATGCTGTATGCAAAGAGAGAGTGTGTGTGTGTGTGTGTGTGTGTGTGTGTGTGTGTGTGTGTGTGTGTGTGTGTGTGTGTGTGTGTGTGTGATAAAGTCTGTCAGTTCCTTAAAAAAGAAAGTACAGACTGACAGGTAGGTGAAAAGAATGTTGGTGCATATGACAAAAACTTTGTTCTGTGTAACAGAATAATATAACTGCAAGACAGAACAATCGTTTTCTTTACAGCAATGTGTTGTGAATGAAGGAGAAACCATTATGAGTGGGGAGAAAGAAATGCTGAACTTATTTAAAAAGTAGGGACTTGTGAAGGAGATGGTCTGATGGACAATAGGAAGGATCTCTAAACAGTTGTTATTTGACAAAACAGCCAAAATGTATACAGCATGTATGTTGTACTAAATGTACTACAGACACAAGTACCATATGAAATAAGTAGAGAATGCAAATCTTAAAAAATGCTTGAAGTGATTAGATTGAGTCTGTATGTTTAATTTTGTAATGGAGTAAATGCATCACAAAGAAATGATATGAGAACTATTGCATGGAAAATGTGAACACAAAATCTTAACTGGCCAGTTGGTTATAACTGGGCACTGCATTTATGTCTATATGATTTAAAGGGTCCATATGACTTGGTCAACTGTTCATTTTTGTTCTGTGTTTTTTTTTGACAGTTCATCATTTTGATCGACATTGCCCCCCCCCCCCCAATGTTGTTGCGACCCTGGAGTTGATATATATATATAGTAGGGGGTGGGGGGGGCAACCCACATGGGGGGGTGTGGGGTGGCCCACCTAAAATGCTTGTCGATCAAATGAACAGTCGACCAAGTCATATGGACCCGATTTAAAACATGGAAGTGGGTGCCTTTGGGACAGATAATGCTTCAAATGTGGGACTGGACAGGCAGTTAAGATAAACAAGATCCATGCATGGCATGATGAAAAACTCGGAAGGTAATTACAGTGTGACAGCAGAATCATATTCGCAAAAAGTGGAAAATAATCCAATGAGAAAGCTATACTTAGAAGACAAAACCTGAATTGCTGAATTATGCTACAATGGATATTAATATAAAAAAATCTGGCTTGCAGAAAATAAGGATGCTCAAAAGACTACCTGTTTGTTCATCTAGAATAGAAAAAAATAAACCGTGAATAGCTCTAGGAAACATAAAGGGAGAGACAGGCAGACAGACACATGGACATACATACAGACATGCAGACAAAGAAATCAGGAAGGAGTAAAACATTTTGTAACTGACAATGCAGCCACCTATACTGAGACAAAAGATACAGCAAATCTACTGGCTAACAAATTCATCCCCAATTTTACCCTTTTCTGCCCCAGCTACCCCTCTGAAAATTGTATCTAACATACCCCCCATCTATCACTAGGGAGCAAGTCCTCAATGAGCTCTACAAGGCCAAGAATACTGTATCAGAAGGGCCCTGATAATATCCAAGTATGCCCCCTAAATAGCATGAAGCATGACCTACCAGGATAACTAGAATCATTATTTAACCATAGGCACCAGGCAGGTTCATGCCACATGAATGGAGAACTGCAATGGTCATCCCTCTGTACAAGGTTTGGTCTACTATTGCCTCTGGAAATTACACAGTCATAAGCCTGATTAGTCTCATACACAAATCCATGAAAATAATTATTAGGCATAGACTGCTTTAGGCACCAGTGAGCCCTGTGTTTATTGGGGGTACCCTGTTCCTAGAGAGCCCTCAACCTCCGCAAGTTATCTTATCTTGATATTTTAACATGTTTGTCAACCCTACAAAAGCTAGTACAGCAATCATGTATAGTTAATAAACCAGGAAGCTAATAATAACTCTTATTTATATCTCTTTTAAAATTCAAAGATATCTCTGGCTATAGTAACAGCATTTTATCAAGTAACAGGCTTCACAATTCCATTAAATATTTTACCACTGACATAGTGCTTAGTTAAACCCAGCTGGTGACCATTCTGTCGACTAAAACTAACAACATAGCCTGCTTTAGGTACCTGCAATACTCATGGCTGCAGGAGGTACACCCTCAATCATCCTTGAATGTGTGAAGGCCCCACAAAAGCTGCTGTTGGTTGGGGAAAATTTATGAGAAAAGAACTTATTAATTTTCTGATTATGATCTTTTACCTGGACAGGGCTGTGATGTGACCCTGTTAGGATAAAGCTGATGATGAACATGAACAAGGTAAGCACTAAAGAGATTACCAGCCTATAGTGACTGATCTTAGTGTGTACTTTGGATTTTAAGAAGAGCTGATGCTATCAGTCTTCAGGGGTGTTTTTCTCTTTCAGGAAGTTTTATTAATACTTGCAGAACACCAAATACTATAACTCTCAACTTCTTTACTGCAATGCCAAAAATGATATCAGAATAAAGGCTTATATTCAGGAACTTGTTTTAAATATTACTCTATTTCACTTAAAAAAGTAATAGCATAACACCTTTTGCATCAACAGGAATTTTTTGGATAATATAGTAATCTCCTATGATCCTATGATGTAATAAATTCTGATGTCTGGATTTATTGACTGTCTTTAATCCTGAATGATTTACCATCAAATCAAACTTTTTATGAAAGACAGGGCAAAATTATGAGGTAAAATCAGGGAAGGTGTGTGAAATCAGGGACAGTGACAGGTATGCATTACTCCTCAATGAGGTAAGTAAAAGCGACTTACCCTGCTGCTGCTTGACAACTGCTAAACAGCAGTCACTGATCTGGTGTGGCAGTACCAGTGTTGCACAATGTGCTGCTATTTTATGAAATAAGTGCAAAACTATCATTGCTATGGCTAGTGTGTGTGTATGTGTGTGTGTGTGTGTGTGTGTGTGTGTGTGTGTGTGTGTGTGTATATATATATATATATATATATATATATATATATATATATATATATACGCGTTTAAAAAATATCATCAATTTTTATCCATGTACATACCCAATAATGCCAGGACATATACATTAGTATTCTGAGTATCAGTAAAAAATGCAGCTAAGAAGTAATTATATTTCAAATGTAAGGCATATGGTATATCACAGAACATTCAGACACTTAGGTCTTCTGTGAGTGCAGTGGCCCTGACTTTCCACACTGTATAAATGGATAATCATCTTTGACTGTGTGGGGTCCCCACAAAAGCAGTTGCCGGTTGGGAAAAATGAGGAGAAAAAAATGTATTCATTTTCTGATTACACTCTTTGACCTGAACAGGGCTGCAATATGACCCTGTTAGGATAAAGCTGATAATGGCCTCTGCACTCAGCTACACCCATTCTAAAACCAGCCCTGCTCAGAAGTGTGTGTACAGAAAGCTGCTGTAGGTTATGTGTGTGTGGGGGGGGGGGGCTGGGGATTGTGTGGTTATTACTTTCATTTGCAACACAGTCAAGTCTTAATGATGTGCACAGGAGGACATAACCTGTGTTTAAGCTGGGAACAGTGTTAACATTGTTTCCTTTACTTTTCTTACAGACCTCAGAGGTGTACAAAGAAGGTTACTATAGTCTGTGTAGGTGCAGTGTACAGTCTAGGAGTAACAATATAGAATACATTACTATAATCACTTTCCTCATAATTGCACATCAAGCACATAGATATAGGTGGCTGCATTTGGTGGGGTTAGGAGTGATGAAGCATTCTATGTATATGTATGTCATCAGTCACTTGAAATACACGACTGTGGCAATTTAAACCTCTGCTCTCATCCCAGTCTAACCCCAGAGGGGTGCATAGGCAGTGCCTTTTTTTTGGGGGGGGGCAGCAGTAGGGAGGAAAGTATATTCCTAGATAGGACCTGTGCATCCTCACAATAATTAGTTTGTTAGTTTATTGTGAGCTACTATTTTGTCATATTTGAACATCAAGCCTTGGGCACAATGTATGTCTTCCTTGAAAGAAAAAAAAGCTGAAATTATTTTCTTACTCATGATTTTTGCACAGGCCACCATTTGATTAAACGGTTGGGAAAATGCTCTAAAATGCATCCCAGAGCATCTATAACCCTATGGCTTCTGAGGGCAATAGCGTAATTGAGTTATTTCTTAAATGACTATTACTGTGCTGTCCTGCTCAGGAAAGCTGTGTTGAAAAGGTTATGTATAAAGAAAAAAATTAAAATGCACTTCAGAGAATATGGAAAATTATGTTTTTTTGAAAAAGCTGAATAGTAAGACAAAATGTGGGAGAAGAAAGAAAAAAGAATAATGTGCACAGTATGGGGAGCCCAAGATTGGACTGGGAGGTTCAGAGGGGAGCACTGGAGAATGTGTGTGGGTGGGGATTAATCCGGTGGCTAAAACAGCTGGCATCACCTAGAGCACCATTTCACCTAAGTCCAGCTCTGTACAGAGAGTTGTTGTAATGTATCATTGTTGCAACTAAATGCCAGTTACTGTAAATGTCCCTCTCAGATGGGCTAACATAGCATGTTACATTGGCCAGTTGTAATGTAAGAACACTGTAGCTACAGTTCAGTCTGTGTGTACTGCTCCTAAAAGTTTGCAGCAAGAACTAAAGGTTACTTAGGATGGATGGGTGGCTGCGACAGGGTGATACTTAGACTGGAAGTGCCTAGGGGCCCCCAACTTGACTTCTGGTGTGGGCTCCCAAAATACTAGTACCAACCCTGTTATTAGGGAAATGATTAACTAAATGTAGACTGTGTAAAGTGTGGACAGTTGTACTTCAAAAGAAGTAAACACTGCTCCATTTACATAATGAAAGATGACAAGATGCTGAAGCATGAATACATACATTCAATAAATTACTGGGAGTGAGCAAACTAATGTACCTCTTCATGAGGAAAAGGAACTATGAGGCAATAAAAAAATTGTTAAAGAAAACTACCTGGCAGAGTTTTATGTATGGTACAGTCTTTTCTAGTGTAGTTGCTTGACTGGATCATAGATAAGCTAGTTAATGTGAATTCAATAGACATTTTACATATTACTGTAATGGTGTTACATGATGCTCTGAGACATAAAACAATTACAGAAAATGTAAAGGGTATGGTGTACTACCCCACTTTATATGGTAGAAGGGAAGTAATATAAAAGTGAAAGGGTAATTGCATCTAATATAATAATACATGTGGAAAGCAATAGCAATGTGATAGCTGATAATTGCACAGGGGGACAGTAGTCAGGCAGAGATGGTGGTCCTCATAGTTACCTGATAAATCTTTTAGGGTAATTAGACTGCAATTAGGAGTTAATTTTATAACAAAAAGGAGTACAGATGAGCATAAGTATAGTAAACGTGAAGTGCTAGAAACTGTGATGTGATATTAATGAAGAAATTGCAGCAAATGTGTTATTTTATATATGGAATAATGTACAACGTGTGAAAAAAAGTCATACACTCTGTGAAAAGAGGAATGCTGGAAAATGTCATGGTTTGGAATGAATTGAAAGATCAATGAGGGAAAATAGTGATCATCAACTCTGGATACAAGAATGCAGAACATTGCAAGCAGGTTTTACCAAATACAAATACAAGAAAATATTTGGTATTCAGTAATGAGGGTGGTGACCTCGAAAGATGAAGATGCCATTTGTCCAGTGTGCAACAAGGCACTGGTTAAGGTAGACTAGAACTGCTATATAAAGTGCAGTTGATCATATGGAGAATGAGTTGGAAAAGAAGAACATAACACAACATGAAGTTAGTAGGGTATACAGAGAACAGCTTCCAAGATGGTTGAATGTGGGTTGGCTGATGTGTGAAAAACGTGTTCAGGCCTACAGCAGCAGAAAGGGACAATAAACATTTCTAGTCTAACAATTTAATGTTCTACTTCCTTTCTGTCACTACCTACAACTTACCTTTTTTCCCCATTTGCACATATCTTCTTAAGCGTTTTTATGGATTCCTTCTCTACAGCCAATTCTGGTAGTGTATTCTATGTGTCTACAACCTTCTCTGTGAGGAGTACTTCCAGAGATTCAGGGAGTAGTTAGTCATTACAACCTGTTATTTGTGCTTGCTCTGCTCCTCTACTATCAGCCTTTCCATTTTAGGATGATGTCTTTGCATCTCTCTGATATTGGTGCAAGAAATCTGGAAAAAGGCAAAAATAATGGGGGGGACAAAGGCCCAAAAATAGGAACACATTTTAAATATTGTTCTTATTTTAGAAAGTTGCTTGAATAACACGATTTGTGTTAGCATATGTTTTCTGAAGGTTATGAAGTCTGAAACTCAAATGTGTGTCACTATTTAATGACTTCAATCCTCAGTGAATTGCCAGAAAACCACAAATTTTATGTGGACTAGACCAACAATAGGAGGCAAAAATCTGGATAGTTAAGAGGTATAGAACAATATCACATCCCCCACTCATTTCTGGTGTCTAGTATATTGAAAATCAGCTCTTCTGGATTGCTTCCAACAGTCTCATATCTCTTTCCCTGCATGGCCTACAGAAATGCGCACAATATTCAAAGAGTGGTTGAACCAAGGGATAGTAACCATAAGCATTACTACTTCTGGAGTCCAAGCATTCTGTTTGCAGTTGCCACTATCCTCTCACTTTGCTTCTTGTGATCCAATTTGGATGCTGACCAACATCAAATAATTTTCCTGGTCTGGTCTATTGACATTAGCTCCACTCCCCACACTAGGATTGTTATGGTCCTGGTGCAATACTTTACAACTGTTTACCCTGAACCTTAATTTATCTTTTTGCCTACTTTGTCAGACATTCCAAAGACCCCGTCTCACTGTACCTCACTGCTCAACCTCTCTTTCTGTCATTATTGAAAAGGATGATCCTATTGTCCATTCCTGCAAATATGTCTAAGCCAAACACATTGAGAAGAATTAGGCTGAGGACTGTGCTATGTGGCACTGCATTAATTGCTTATCTCATTCCTAATCTCTCTGTTTGATTTATCTATTTTTGTTGAAAACTTAAGCAGAGCAGTGACTCACCAGACATTTCTTCAGACTCAGCCTCCAAGTACTTTCTGGTTAAATGACTTGCTCTGAGTCACACAGTAGACAAATGGAGGTTGAACAGGCCAAACCTTTGACAACATGAATACCTGATTAACAGCTCATAGCCTTAAAAGATTGCAGTATCATGCTAACTTTCACCCATGTACCAGTTCAGTTCCTCAGTTTTGTTCTTACAAGTAACACCATCACTTCTGTGTCACTGTTAGACAGAGGCACAGTATACTAACCTCGAAAAAGGGCATAGCAAAATAAATTTAAAATGGGTGGCGAAAGCCAAACACATTCTGGCTAGGCTTATAAATGCCCTAGGGCAGATAGCCTAGTATGAACCTATGAACCTATGAACTAATTTTCCTGTAAGTTTCCTGTGTACACCTGAATTAAGGTTCTTAGTGAAGCCCAGGTAGACTGAGTACTTGCACCTCCCACTGTTTCCCACTTATTGAGTCATAACATTGTATTGGTTTTGACAGACAGCTATTTTTGACAATGAATCCATGTTGGTTGCTGCCCTATAGAAATCCTTTTATTTAGCTCAGCTAATTACCAAATCAATGTCACAAAGGGTAAAAAGAGGTAATATTTCCCTTACACTGAGGATTAATTAGGCCAATTATTGAGTACATCACATCTTTTGGGATGTATTTCACTAAACATATGAAGCAATTAGAAAGACTCCAACAGTTCCTAACCAAAATAATCATAGACCTAACGTCCCGGGGCTACCAAGAGAGGCTGTAAGCTCTATCCCTTTATTCAGTGTCTCACAGACTTTTGAGGGGACATCTCTGTCTCACTTCTTAAACTAAGCATATCATTCTTGGTACTATAAATGACAGTGGCACTGCAGACTCAATTGTCTTGGACCTCCTGTTTCTCTACAAGTCCAATATCTCCAAAGTACTAGTACCGGGTACTTATATTTTTACCAAAAGAAAAATAAACATGATGGAGGGACATGTCACATGTATAACCCAGCACCTCCTAAACCTCTGGAATAAACTTCCCTGCATGTTAAGCACTGTAACCCACTATCTTCCTTTAAACATAGACTAGAAGATGGGATGGGTATCTACAAATTTACTCCAGGATTGTCCAGTATGGTCTTCTTGGAGAAAGGAGGTACTGCCTGGGGGTGGGGACTGGCAAGGTGAGAAGGGTCATGAGACTCAGTGACCTTAGAATATCTGTGAATCTATAAAAGCAAGCATCATTTTTCTTAGGCTTCTCTCAATGACTTCCCCCAACACTTCTCTTAAACCAATAGTCATGCAGTCTCCCAAACTTATCCTGCTTCCCCCTTGTACAGGGTAAACCACACTTGCTGTCCCCAATTCCTCAGGCACTTTTGCCATGGTCATTGGTCTGTTAAAGTGCTCTGTTCATGAATCTTCCAGTACATTGGCCAAATTTCACAGTACTCTGTGATTTAGCACCTCTAGAACTTGTTCTCTAGCCTCTTTAATAGCAATCAGTTTCCTTTGCTATTCCTCAGTCATTGTCCTGGTGTCTGCCATTAATCTTCCTACTCTGCCCTGGCTCTCCTAATATTACATCCTCCTCTTGCTTTCCTCAGTGAAAAATAAAACATTAAATCAAAATATTAATTTAGTGGCTTTGCTTTTTCCTATTTTTCTGTGACCAACCCCCTGATTGCTCAGCATGGCTAACTTTAACCTTCATTCCCACCTTCGGTGCTATAGACCTACCCCTGTCTCCTTCAAGGTATGATGAAATTCCTCCTCTCTGACCACAAGTTTGATGCTCTTCTAGGAAAAGATTGCTAATTCACACCCAACTCCTCCTGGTGTGTCATTACTAATTCACCTACACCATCTCCTTCTCTGACATTCCTGAACAAGCTGCAACCTGGCACCTTTATGTCCCATCATCTGTCATCGATGGTCCTTATTTTAGTAATACTAATTTTTATCTAGGTAAATTCAGTAGGTACAAGTTTTTTCTTTCTTTCTTTTTTTTTTTTTTTTTTTTTGGAGTGCCACTGTCAGGACACTGTGTGGTTAAGGAACTTCTCCTTTCACTCAGCAGACAAATAAAGAATGAACTTCTTTCATTCAGCAGACAAATGAAGAATGAACTTCTTTCATTCAACAAGCAACTAGAAAATGAGAAAATCAAAGCCATGAGGACTACAGGATGAATCTCACCAACAACTCATAGCCCTAACCCACTGTGATATAAGGAATATTGACTACTGTTATCACTGCTTGAAGTTCCCCATCTTTTCAGTTCTGCTTATAAACATGACTAATCCTTCTGGGCTAATATGGGGACTGCCAATGCATGCAGCTAATCTGTCAGTCGGGACTTCTTACAACCTCCAAACAGTTACAAGCCCCTCTCTCTTGTTAACTGTCGTGGCCAATCATTATACTCCCTAGTCCTCTCTTTCCTCAGAATTCTGGATGCAAACACAGGACACACTTTGAGAATGTTATCTCCAACCTATTTTCCAGGAGACACTCCCTTGCCCTGCTTCATGCCACATTGCTTGTTCCTTTTGATAGATAACAGCTGCCTATATGCACCATAACTTGAGTCTACGCCTCACCTTCATACACCTCCATGGTAATCGCCTTCCATTGCTTACTAAGTATATGGACTGAGACTTGTTTCACTCAGATATGGTCTCATCAGGCACTGTGATCCTCTTTTGTGTTTCCCACACTAATTCATATCTTCTGCATCTATTGAACCATATCGCTACCTCTCCAATAGGAAACCTCTTCCCTTTATTTCCACCCCCTATCCTCCTGCCTACATAATTGGTCTGCATGTTAGTCCTTGTGATACCTTTTGTAGTATTCCTACAATCTTTCCTCACTGTTTGGTCTGTTTCATACCATGCCTCTCCCATCTTGCTGAAAGCTCTTCAGTGCCCACTTTCATCCTACTCTTTCATGGATGCTGGCTCTTGCATTGCACATATGGATCTATCTTTTATCATTTGTTACTGCTGATTCCAGCTATCCTCTCACCTTGGTTTCTTCTCATTGCTCTCCATTTTTGTGGCTGTACTCCTACTTTCTCCATTCTCCTTACTCTGCTTGGTCTGTGCAACCACAGTTCACTGTATTCCCATGTTTAACTCCACTCATGCTCACCTGTTGCCTTTATTCTCACTTTCTTTTCCCACATTATTTTCTTTATGACTTCCTTTTGCCTACTTTTCTCCTATTCAGTTATATCTTCTCTTACCCGATAAGCCTATCCATGACCAATCCATTACCATCTATAATTCCTATATTTATGCACAAAGGACCCTCATTATTATGTCAATATTACATCCACTGCCTCTCTACGTTCCCTGAGTCAGGCAGCTGCCAATATGCTGAGCAGCTCACAGATCACATTCATCCACTCTAGGCTGCTTCCTTCAAAATGCCCCATTCTTTGATTAGCATAAGTAACAACAAGAAAAAGAAGGAATATCAAATGCGGTATGAGGGAAATGTGTTCCATATGAAGGAGGTAGTGATGTTATCAGCTGTTACTAAAATGTAGTGTCAATCTGAGAAACAGTGAGATTCAAGAGAGCCTACATCCACTGAAAATGGTGAAAGAAAATGAAAAAGGCTATTCCAAATGGGGCTTGCTACAAAAAGTGGACTTTTTAGCTCAATGACCACTTTACCATGTGTTTCTTCACATGTTTGCACACAGATCAGATTTGTAGATGTGCTATATAAAAATAACAGACCTCCATTAAGAGATACTAAGAGTGATTGTGTATCTTGAATAGGTGAGATGGATAAGAAGTCCATCTCTGTGGTACAGCATGATGGTGCACTGATTATGACGTACATGACTCAATTCAGTTAGCAGCTTGCATACTGCAGGAGTCAGGTGAGGAAGGATGGGAGTAAGTGGGAGACACTGGGTCTTCCATTCTTGGAGGAAGACAGATGATTCAGCCAGCTGCAAAGCTTAAACCTACTGATGATAGCATGTATGTCATATGGTGCATGGGCTATGGATGTGCAGTGATCATTTCCAAACCATGTTTATGTGTTAGCCTCCATGGAGTAAGTATGGGAAATTGCCAGCCTGCAGAGAAAGGTGTTGTAGACTCTTATATATGCAAGTGTGCATATCAGCCAGTGGGTGGGTGACGTTAGGCCTAAACATCAGAAACCCTAATGGCTTTTGGGATGATGCCCACCCTGGTCATCTCTTCCCATTTATTACTAAGTATATGGACTGAGACCTGTTTCACTGAAATACTTCCCAAGACTGTTAATCCCTTATGTGATTATGCCATCAGCCACTGAGACCTTCTTCTGTGTTTCCCACACTGGTTCATATCTTCTTCACCTGTTCAACCATCCCACTGTCTCTCTGGCAATAAATATAGCCCATGTGGAAAGAATTGTTTAGCAGGAGAGCTGATGGTTGGCAGTTAGCAAGGAAGAAAATAATTAAGGTAAGATGGATAAGAGGATGTATGAGACACAATTAAGGAAAGGGACATAAAATAGGGAAAAGTTGGAAAAATGTAGAATAATGAATTGCAGGTCCATATTAAATAGATCTAGTGGAGAGTGGTTGTAATTTACCTAAGACTTGTATGGCAATGCTTCAGTATGACAAAGCATAGTAAAAATATCTCATAGGGTCACTAAAATATTTGTACTAATTATTGCCTTTGTTTTTTTAACAATGAGAATTCTCTGAGTACAAGCATTACTGCTTTTACTGTAACTTTCTTCAACACTTAAGTCTATATAGTGAATGGCTTCAAGCAACCATTCTAACAATAAAAAGTCAAAAGAACAATTCCACACAATAATTAATACATTTCTGAAAAAATATGATTTTCAGATGATATCGTATTGCACACAAAAAGCTCTTGACTATGTTTTTCTTATTTTGCTAACCTACCAATAACATAAATGAACTTCCTATAGTTAGCACAGAAATAACAAAAATTAGCCAAATAATACAGAAATCATGCCTCTAGTTTACTATTTTCATATTTCTACACCCTTCTTAAACTAGGCATACCATTCTTGCTACTATGAATGATGTGGATTTTTATTAAAACTAAAAATGTATCTGAAACTTAAATACTTCACTTTTACTTCTTTTTTTTACCCCAAGCCCACCATTTGATCACCAGTGACTAATCCATTCTCCTGGAGCAACAGTTGACCCACTTCTTTCCAGATTACAATGACAGCCTTATGGTCCATTTGTTACATGATCCACATGGTAGCCCATTTTCCCCTTTTGCTCCCCAGTATGCAAGATTTAAGATCAGAAGTGGTCCCTCATTTATATTGGGATGGTCCCCAGCTTCAATAACCCAACTCTGTTGTGGGTGTGACACCATTACTGCTGCTGCATAGGGGGAGTGCACATATATCATTGCACTTTTAGAACCTCAGCTGACTCTGCAGTATGGCATCACCGCTTCCCATATGCTGCCAAGTTTCACTTCTTCACTCCTGTATGAGCACCTTAGTGCAGTCAAACCAGCTCTCCTCCCCACACACACACACACGAGTGAACCAACTAATGGGATTCACTTCCGCATACCATGCAGCTCTTTTAATGACTGAACTACTACTTGTAGTCAGGTAATCTGAATCAGACTCAGAGCTTTACCCCTTTAGATCAGAGAGATCTGGATGCATTTTAGTGTGTTGTGGTACCTGTGCTTTAACTAATCCTGGTGTTTGTGTTAGGAGAGGGATTTTTTTTTTTATTCTTCCCAAAAAAAATAGTGTTACATAACCATAATTTTACTATGATATTTGGAAATGTAAGTATAAGGTGTGATAAAATGTTAAAACCATGGACAGGCTATTGTAAAGAATTATCATATGCTAATGCCTTTATTACAGATTCTGTCCTGGTATGCAACAACAGTCATCAAAGCTGTGGGGAAGATTAAAGAGGAACTAAACAACTCTAACCTTATCTAACTCTAAGTCTATTACTTTGAATGCCACCCTTCACTCTTCCAGCCTTTGGCTTGCATAGATTACTTTGGCCTGAAGCTGACCACTATGTAGAATCTCTGACTATGCTGAGCAATGCTCATCCAAACAAACTAGTTTCAATACCTCTTCACCCTTATTACCTTTAACTCCTAATTCCTTGCTCCTTCTACCAAGCATTCTATCTTTTAACTCAACTCACTCATCTAGATGTCAGAAACACTTTAAGTTATCAACTGTATTACTACCAGTCTTATGGAAAATATCCTGGTCGGTAAGCAGGCCGCTACTAAATTGTACTTACCATAATTTGCTCCCTACTTCCTGCTGTAAACTAATGCTTCTATTTTAGCAACACATCTATTTTTCTAATGTTTTCACTAACCTTTGCAATTGTTACATGTTTTTCTTTGTTTTTTGATATTTCTACATCATATTTTCATGTTTCAGTATGTTTAAACGTGAAGGTATTCTCCTGGGTCTCTGATGAAAATGGGTGCTTATCCCAGTCTGACTTTCCTGGTAAGCAAAACAAAGCAAACAAACAAACAAACAAAAAAAAAGCAAAACAAAACAAAACAAAAAAAAACCAACGACAACAACAAAAATATAGTAATGTAATTATAACTGTAGAAATTGTGTCTGCATTTTGACATAATTTAGAATTTAAGGTGCTGTGAATAGAAGTCATGGTAGTGTTACTGCAACAAAAACTGAATTTGTGGTGGCTGCTAAGATCATGCATGTAGGGCTGAGACACTGATGATGAAATACAGGTAATTCATTATCTACCTGTTACTGCCTGACTGGTATATATGAGTGCTCACATGTATGTAGATGTGAAAATAGAAACTTACATAGACACACCTAAGCGTGTGTGTGTGTGTGTGTGTGTGTGTGTGTGTGTGTGTATATATATATATATATATATATATATATATATATATATATATATATATATATATATATATATGTATATATATATATATATATATATATATTTAAAAGGATGTGTAAGAAAGATAAATCATATTTTGCCCTGCACTGCAGCATTTTCAGAGGACATGCTTATGGATAGGTTTGCATGTCACCCATGTTTTATGGACATTTCATTCTTTCAACCCTTTTCCATTTTTGAAACATGATTATAGTACCAGTACAAGCTAAACACTAACAGTTTTTAAATACATTTATTCCAGTGGGAGAAGGAGAATGCATACAACAAATTTTAGACCGTGTAATATACAATACAACTATACAGCTTATATTGACCGGATGCTGAGGTTTGGCCTTTTTCACCAAAATCTGATGATACAGTGTTTACAGAATGGCAAAGGCTTGTCTAACACTACTGTTGGAGAAACAGCCACTGAAATATTCTTGTAGCATTTGCTACGGACCTAAATTACACTGTTGCCGCACAAAACAAACCAGTTCATCTTTTTCAGTAGGTAAAGAAATGCCATTTTGAGTAAGACCAGACAGCATTTAATAAACCGCCATTTCGACGAGGATTCTAACTAGACCTGCAACAGTGTGCACAAGAAGACACGTTTTAATATTTCCATACAATTATTTCGCTGTTCTAAGCTTTTATGATGCACTGATGTAAACAGACAAACAAATGCAGAAATATTAATGTGTAAACATACTCAGCCAAAAACTACAAATCAATATTTACAATTACGGGATACTGTAGATTTCTTTACATTTTGACTATACTAATCCACAAGTTAAATTACTAGGCATCTTAGCCGATAATAAAAGTGAACTCACAATGAAACCGCGTACTTCAGAAATGAATTCTACAGGTTGTAGAAGAGCAGAGAATGGTGGCTGTGAATGAGGAAACCGACTTCAGGTTGGAAAGCTTCTGTAATAAGATGTAGGCATTCATCATCTGTTATTCAGACAAACAGTTTTCACATTTAGCAAACAATTACATTTTAACAGGGTTTGGCAAATCAGGTGTGGTTGTGATGCCACTGCTAAACTGTATAATAAAGAATTTGGGGGCAACAAATTGCTAACGCTCAGAGAGGTAACTTGCCAGTCTGTTATCATTTTAAAAAGAAGCATGCATATGCATTAATCACATTTATGTTTTGGTAGAACAATAACTGGCATCCTCGGTTCTAAACTGGCAACAACGTACACATATGCACATCGATATCAGCCCAATCAGTGTATAACTGGTAGAAGCAGTGCTGCTAATGTAACATACCTAAAAAGTTCCATCTGATCAGAGTGTACGTTTGGGCTTATAGCCTATAAACGTTAATTTCTAAAATGTTACAATACAAGTACAAGACAGTTTATACTACTAAATTGTTTGACTTAATGGAGGACAAATTAATTCCTAAAATTGCCTTTTTCTGTAACAGCTCTTCACTTTCGCTGGGAAAATGGTGGGTTAGGAGCTGGCCGTGGTGCTGAATCTCTCTTGCGTTATCCGTCTGGCAGTTACTTTGAGGTCAATTGAGAATGGATATCAAGATTGTTCACACCAAACTGAGAAATGTTGGATGTTAGCTGAATACTGCCTTACTCTAGTAGGCCAAGAGGATGTCTAGTTAAAAATAAATGTTGCCTGCAAAGCTGGTGGACAGAAGGACGAAACTCAGAAGCTTGATGCTCCTCAGAGAACAGTTAACAAGCCCTCCCATTTAGAGTCATTCATTTGCCGTGCAACATTGTTTGGAATTCTTTAGAGCTCAGCAGCAAAATAATCTAGTCCTCAAGCAGTGAATCATAACTATAAACCATGCTCAGGTCAAATACTATCTTTTCAGGTCTAACCAGATGATGGCAATGATAATGATACCGTCAAATAGAACTAAAAATGTTTCCCTGCCAATTTGTTGTCAGGGTATCCACTAAGGATCAGAATTCAGTAGCGGTGATCTACTATTTTGCGTTGCATTTTGTATTACATTAAACGATTTCTTCATCAGTGTCCCAGATGAGTCTTCTGGCAAAAGTGTTTTCAATAAATCTATATTGCTTAATGTGCTCACATGCCCAAAGTTCAGACTGTAGTTGAAGAAATATCTTCATAAGTCTGTGTTGCCAATTTAAAGCCTTATTGTTTCAACGTTTACTGCAGGTCCGAATAGTTGTTTCTCTGGTGTTACCAACACAGTGCCAGTGTGTGTGTGTGTGTGTGTGTGTGTGTGTGTGTGTGTGTGTGTGTGTGTGGTCTGCTTGGCTTTCAGTAATGTAGGTGTGTGTGTGTGAGTGAGAAAGAGACACACACGCATACACACACACACACACACACACACACACACACACACACACACACACACACACAGATATAAAGAGTGAAGAGGGGAACGTTTCATAATAATGGCTAATAAAGGTTTTGTTCAGCAGCCCGCAAAATCGTCTTCATTCATTTTGCACGACACCGCAATTTAATTACTTCAGTAAAAACCTACAGGCATTTTTTGCCACAACAGAAATACACACACACACATAAAGCTCTTTCATACTGCAAACAGAAGAACAGCATAAACAAAATTAGTTTCAATCATATCTCATGTAATTCCTTGTAAACTCCATACAATTAATTTCATTTTTGCACATGTTGCGTTTCGTCAATCATTTTTTTTTCATCAGCAAGGCATGCACCTCAGGATGAAAACGTTGTAGAGATTATAATCAATAGATATAGTTAATTATGATAAGTAATAATTACATGTACGTTTTGAGGATACGATTATCGTTTCCAGTTGTCTGATTAAAATCATAACATCAGTAATAATTATAACATGGAAGTTCAAATGTCCACATACCTTTAGAAGTAATCACTACAATTTGCTTAACATTGTTAAGCGTTTTCTTTAGAGCACATCTTCTTTCTTCATTACTCTATGTCTGAAGCATTTGATTCATGGGACACATAATACACAGCTGTATTTTAAGGCGAATTTTAAAATTCAGGCTTATTTTATCCTGCAAAACGCAATCCTGGAATAAGCACTTTTTTGCTATTCTTAGGATGCCCTTTTTCTTTTTTTAGATCTGCTGCGTTTATTTAATATCAGCTCAGCAATACAGATATATTTGTTTGCTCTACTCGCCAGAAAATACTGCAAACTCTAATGGAAGCACTCAATTCCTCCAGTCTGCTATTGACCTGCATTGACGTCATTGCGTCATTAGGTTTCCCCTGGAAACACTGGGGTTCCAAAAATAGTAACACATTAATTCAGCCCCAGAGAGCAGGGAGAGACTATTTGTAACCCAGCTTTAAAAAACCTTTATCACTAATTGTAGACTATTCAAAACTTTTTGCCAAGGGCAGACTGATTATGACCATGAAGGTGTATTTTTAAAATTAATACCTAAACAGAAAATAGAGAAGCTTACAGGTCTTTACGTTTTTTTTTCTGGAAACTGCAGAATTTCGTGCGGGAAGGGGAACAGCACCACAGAGATAAAAATAGAAAGCGTTTTAACAGTCAGCTGTCAGAAAAGGAGATCCTGCAGTGGGGTGAGGGAATCACATAACAGCTGCATGGAATTGTTAAATATTAGCTGCGCTTTAGATAACTAGTACAACAAATTAATTTATTATTTTTATAATCACAGCTAATAGTGGGAGAACGTCTCACGCATGCCCAGGCAGGACCCTATAATATGTCTCATTAGCAGTACCGTGTCCTAACATTGTCTCTACTCCAGGGCACCTGTAACGTCTCTACATAAGCTATTTATTTTGTCATAACTTATTGCACATGTAAGACAAGAGTCCGATGATCGTGGAATTCTGCTCACTTTGGGGGGTGATGTTGGGAATAGGAAAGTAATTTTCATCAAAACAGAGCAATACTTCAAGAAAACTGCAATGCTTTCCTAGTTCCCGAGGTGTTTATCAGACAAGAACCATTGACAAAGCATAAATCAAATAGGACCGAACACGTAATAGCAATCCATCCATCCACAACCCTTTTTCCCATTCAAAATGATCAAGCTATACGCTTAGAAACCTGATTTCAGAGAATTTATAGTATATACACATTTAGTGAATATGATGACAATGATGCAATTCCTGGCGTTATTTGATGACTGTAATCTTTACTTTTGCGTCCGAAAAACGCCAATTTATAGAGGGGACAGAATACATTCTGAGGCAAAATGTAAAGGTGCGGAAGATTTGGGATTGCTTTTAGACAATGTGGAAAAAAACCTGAACCACCCAAAGAATCAAGATCGAAATATCAGAAATTCATTAAATATTTTTTTCACATAATTGTTATTACTAGGAAAGTAACATTTGAAGTCCATTAAGAAAACCCAGAGCTTTGCGTTTTATAGGGTAGATGCATCACCTGATATGCAGATGCTTAGCAATTGTTACCTGTTGAGACTTGTGGACGTTTGTCTAATAGAAGGATGCTTTCTTAATTACAATAATAAAATGAACAACTGCAAGAATGAGCAAAGACATGATAAAAACATTAGAATACAGCAGGCTGTGAGACATGGTGCAATAATTTTGACAGTTAGGCATATTCCGAATAACTAATACAATGAAATATGTCGGCAAGAGCAAATTTGTATTCGGAGTACATAAAATGAACGAGTGAGGAACATTACAATGACCATTCGGTAAGCAACACTATTTTTATCCAAATATAAATGGAAATTTCAAGCCAGATTTCAGAAAATAGAAGGCTGAAACCCATGGCTGGGATTAGCTCCACAATGGATGTCATTCTCACCAATGTACCAAATAAATTCCGCTCCCTTAAACTGTAAACCAAGCGCATGAGTGACCAAAATGCATTATTTCTTCTTGGGCATTTAAAGCACTTAAGATCCCTCTAGTTATGATTTCCACTAGAAACACGACAGTAGTAATTCAACACGTTTTATGGAATGAGTTACAAATAATAGGCCGGGATTCCCCTTACAAATATTTTGATCTTAATCTTGCTTTATCCACATTTTATAATTGTGTAATACCTATCCAAAACAGACTATTTGCTTTAAAAAAAAAAACAGATCCTTGGCTCACAAAGACTTGACTGACCTGTTAAAACAGAGAAACCTATTATGGAAGGAATGGAAACAGACCCCTAGATTACCATTAAGCGCAACAAATGCATACTGCGAAGAAAAAAGAAAGCAATCCTGACAGTGGCTTAACTACTTTATATCTAAAAAGAACATTTTCCTAAAAAAATACAGCTTCAATAACTGAAATACATCCCAGTTCAGCCCACCCCCCTGCTCACAATGACACACTGTTTACTCACAGGGCTCCTATTACTCCAGGCATTCCACTACACAAGATTCTGGACTACTCTGTACCTACAGTCTTTACTTCCACACTGTGTACTGAGATATGTAGAAATGGCAGCAATTGCATTTATCTTCAGTTTCACAAGACTAAATCAGTTCTACTCAGTTTTAAGCAAGCACGCATTATAATTTTACCCCAAACTCAGAGTTCTTGACCCATCAGATGTTTGTCCTATTGCTAGCATCTGCCCATTAACTAATATTCTAGGAAGAATTTATATATGATTAAAACAAATACATTTCTAAATATAATTTGCTGTCAAACAAATAGCATAGTTTCTGTCTAAATTACAGTCCCATAACAACTCTGTATAAGCTTACTGACCGTATTTTCAATAACATGGATCATGGCCTTATGACAGGTGCCATATTTCTTGATGTTAAGAGAGCATCCAAAACTATGAATCATCACTGGCTTTCTCATGGACAGAATCACCAATAGTGTCTTCTCCACAGAGGGGGAATGCATTTCATGGGCTGCTAAGTCAACAGGCCTTTTACTATATATGGTGCAAACAACAGTTCATTAACTGGTTACACCACTTGTTGAGTCTCTCATGGATCAGTTCTAGGTCCACATTTAATATCATTGTTCATCAACAACCTATCATGGGACGTGCCATCCATAGACTGCATTTTATGTGAATATAATCCTTGCTGTGTTTATCAAACAAGGAAAAGCAGCCAATGAAATTAAATAAAAGCTGCAAGTAGGCTTTGTTTGCATCAGTCTGGAATAGTCTCACAATAAATAAATACATAAATAAATAAATAAATAAATAAATAATAGTCAACACCAATGAGACCACAGTTATGCTATTTGGTACAGCTCAACAGTTACCCCCCCCCCCCTGCATTATGGTAACTGATCCTGTGAACAATACTCTAACCTGGACGTCAGTCCAAAAATATTTAGGAATTATCATGGCTCAGTCTCTCTACTTCATTGCTCATGTTAAAACACTGATCAACAGGGTATTGAGTCAATTAAAGTCTGCTTACTCTATTTATAATCTGCTCATACCAGAAGCTAGACACCTCAATGCCATTAATCTTCTTATTCCTAGGACTAAATATGGGCTTCTCTTACTTCCAAAAACTAAGCAACCAACTACTCCTAATTACAAACTGCTAAAAACAAGACTCTCTGCCTTGTTAATCAAGGCACTAATAAAGAACACCACTGCACTACAATAAAGGAACTGAGATGACTTAATATAGCATCCAAAACAGAAATACTGCTTAACACCTTTCCCTATAAACTTCTGAATACAAATTACTGTCCATTCTTAAAAACTATGTTATTCAATAGAGAGCATGGCTACAATCTCAGAAGCATCATTCTTAGGAAGCTCACCCATTTAAATTAAGAACAGCAGAAAAAGCATTCTCTAAAATGGTCCCTACAAGCTTGAACAAAATATCAGATGATATAAGATCATACGTATAAGATAATACATATAAGATATAAGATCATAGATAATTATATGGCGCCTCTATCCTTACTAACCTGCAATCCTCCCTCAAGACTAAACTCTCCTCTTGCTATAATAAAATAACAAAATTTGCAACCGGCCATAGATCCACTTCCCATCACTGCACTGCCCTACACCAACTGAATTGGCTTGAGCTGTCCAATTACCTCATCTATATTCAACTTGTCCAAGCACACAAACTTATTTTCACCCCCTCTCTCTGCCCCTCTCTTGCCACCACCTTTAAAAATGCACCAACCAAATTTATATTACGGTGACATTTTTCTTACATTATTTTTGGCTTTGTCAAAACTTTTTGAGCAAAAATAAGAAGTCTGTTTAAAAGAATTGCATCATCTTTGCTCTCATCTGTCCCTGATTTTTCCAGAGTGTCCCTAATTTTATGTTCTAGTTTTACTGTGTCTCTCCTGGATTTTTGACTTTCTGGTAAATCACTAATGGACAATGCTAATCAGTGATGCCAGACATTGCAGTGTTATATTTCTTAATGTTCAAAACTGTATGCTAAAGCAAATCCTGTTGCTCTACTGCCTTCTTAAGTTAAAGAAATATTTAAAAAAATGTCCCTGGTTCTGATCCTTTGTTCAATATTATTTGTTAATGTTGTCCCTGATTCTTGAGCAAAGGATTTCAGACCTATGAGGAGCAGTAATATATATGTACATATATTTTTTTTACTTATTAGTACATGGGATAATATGTGTTTTGGGGTTTGTATTACTAACCTGTGACCTGTCACTTTTCTTCTTGTAGCATTGTTTAAATACTTTCAGCATGGCCTACTACTAGTACCCCAGTCCTAGATGCTTGAAGACTACTATCTCTAAGCCAGGGATTCAGACCTCTTGTAGCTTGTACAGATGGCTGTTTGCATTCATACTTGAGTACATGATCAGATAAGGTGCAGCACCTGTACAGAAAGAAGGAAGCTGCTGCACGTCATGCAAATGCAGTAGCTGAGTTTGAGAAAGGTAATGCATCAGCTGTGGCAGAGGATTGGCTGGGGGTTGGAGTGTAAGGGTTTAAGACAGAAACTGGGAAGGGAATTTCGGGATAGGCAGTTAGAGAAGAATTTTGGGTTAGGGAGAAGGAGGGATGTTTTATTTTAGGGAGTGATCTGGAACCTTAGGTTAGGAAGTAGGAAGGGAGTTTAGGGTTCTGGAGAAAGAGGAAAGTTCATGGTTATGAAGCAAGCAGGGAGTTTTAGTTTTAGGGAGTGATTTGAGACTTTAAGTTAAAGAAGGATGGAATGAAGTTTTATTTCAGGGAGTTTTTGGGGACTTTAGAATTGGGGAGTACTGTGGTTAGAGTTAGGAACCAGGTACAAGTTTTTGGGTAAGAGTTAGGAATGTGGTAGGGCTATGTAGTTCAGTAGGGTCAGGTGGTGGAAGGGCTGGGTAGTTACGCAGGATCAGGGGAATTAGGGTACTTGCCATTAAGTGCAGTTAGCAGTGAGCAAATGTGCCATGAGGAAATTGTACACAACCACTTGCAGTAGACCCGTTGAGCTTTTAAAGTGTCACTTTCAGAGCCTGTTTTCATGATCACAGTCATATGGAGCAGATATGTCTTTTTGCTCCTAGGATATGGGGCGACTGCTCAGTATTATTAACATGTATTTATAATGCAGTATAAACATATTTTTAATTATGTATTTGCTTTTCTGGCAATTCAGGGCTTTGCTATGGACTACCCTTTGAAGAATTAACTGACTTGCAATTTTTGATGCAGCAAGCCCTAGCTAAATTATATATTCTATGACTGGAGATAAATGAAAGATAAAGTAAGAAGTTTGGGATGCTTGAGCAACTAAAATGGCCTCTGTAGAAATGACATATATTTTTCCTGCAATGGTTATCTCACACATAACATGTGCATAAGGGTAGCTTAAGTTACCCCTTGAAAATTACCACCAGAAGCACAGCATTTTAAATATATTAGGCAAAAGGCATTCCAAAGATGCTTCTTTAACACTAAGTATACACATTTGTATAGATTTTCATATTGCTTTGACGTTCCTGTGCTTATTTTGAACTGCCTTGTTAATATTATTTTATTTAGATGTGTATGCATGTGTGTACGTTTGTATTATTTATTTCTTCTTTCAGCTGTTCCCATTAGGGGTCACCACAGCAGATCATCTGTTTCCATTTCTTCCTGTCCTCTGCATCATGCTTTGTCACACCAACCACCTGTATGTCCTCTCTCACCATATCCATAAACCTGATCTTAGGCCTTCCTGTTTCCTTCATACCTGGCAGCTCCATCCTTAGCATCCCTTTCTCAATATACCCAGCATCTATCCTCAGCACATCTCCAAACCAATGCAATCTCACCTCTCTGTCTTTATCTCCAAACTGTCCAACTTGAGCTGACCCTCTAATATACTAATTCCTAATCCTGTCTATCCTCATCATACCCAATGTAAATCTTAATATCTTTAACTCTGCCACCTCTAGCCCTGATTCCTGTATTTTTGTCAATGCCACCATCTCCAAACCATATAACATAGATGGGCTCACTACCCTCTTGTAGGCCTTTCCTTTCACTCTTACTGGTACCCGTCTGTCACAAATCACTCCTGACACTCTTCTCCACCCACTGCACCCTGCTCTGCACTTCTCTTCTTCACCTTTCTTCCACAGTCACCATTACTCTGAACTGTTGATCCCAAATATTTAAACTCATCCACCTTTGCCAACTTACTCCCTGCATCCTCACCATTCCTCTATCCTCCCTCTCATTCACACACATATATTCTGTTTAGTCCTGCTGAACTTCATTCCTCTCCTCTCTAGAGCATATCACCACCTCTCCAGGGTCTCCTTCACCTGTTCCCTACTCTCACTACAGACCATAATGTCATCGGCAAACATCATAGTCCACAGGGTCTCCTGTCTGATCTCATCTGTCAACTTGTCCATTACCATTGCAAATAAGAAAAGGCTCAGAACTGTACCTTGATGTAATCACACCTCCACTTTAAATACATCCATCACTCCTACTGCAGACCTCACCACTGTCACACTACTGTCATACATATCTTATACCATTCTTATATACTTCTCTGTCACTCCTGACTTCCTCATACAATACCACAACTCTTCTCTAGGCACCCTGTCATATGTTTTCTCTACGTCCACAAAGACACAATGCAACAACTTCTGACCTTCTCTGTACTTCTCCATCAATGCCCTCAGAGCAAACAATGCATCTGTAGTGCTCTTTCCTGGCATGAAACCATACTGCTGCTCACTAATCATCACCTCCCTTCTTAACCTAGCTTCCACTAATCTTTCCCATAACTTTATGCTGTGACTAATCAATTTTATCCCTCTGTAGTTATTACAGCTCTGCACATCACCCTTATTCTTTATTCTTGTATGTTTGTATTATTTATATTATTTATTAATTTATGTATTTATTTATTTATTTTCTTTTTTAATGGGTTAAGTGAACTTGTCCAAGGAACTTTATTCAGCCATGGCCTTGGACAATTATGCAAATGCATTGAATAAAACAGACACTGGAATATAGATTTTGTTACTGGTATAAAAATTCAACAAATATCGTAATAAAAACATCATTGAGAGTTATCATAATATGAAGATTTATATGTGTAAAGAAGGCAACAGGCAGTATAACAAGCATCACTAATGTGCAGCTGCAATGTAAAATATAATAGTTTTGCATGTTATGCACATACACTATTAACATTAGCAGTACACGAGTCACCTCGTAGGATATTAGTGTCTACAAAACGTAATCTGGAAAACAAAAGGAATTTCCCATAGCTTGTGTACTGATGCTACACATAGCCAAGTATATATTTGTATAAGTAAGACATGTACTTTGAGTATAATGGTCAAAATAAAAGCATCATTAACTGGCCTCATTAACTACTGACCCATAGCTATACTTCTTCCTTTCTCAAATGCCCTGAAGCATTGCATGCACACTCAAATCCTCCAATATCTACTCAACAATAATCTTCTCTCACTTACCCATCATGGTTTCTGCTCCCACCATAACACCTCTACTACTCTGCTATCATTTCTAGACAATGTCAACCAGCATCATAATGCTGACAAACAAGTCTCAGTCATTTTTTGGACTTCTCCAAGACATTTAATACTCTTCCAAATCCAAAACTGATTAAAAAAATTGCAGACCTTAACTTATCTCACACTACATATCATGGTTCAAGAGCTACCTGAATATTTGTAAGGTGACAAACCACATTCCTCCTTCTTCTAGTCTCTATAGGTGTCTACCAATGGTCCCTTCTTGGACCGTTGTTATTCAGATTATACATTAATAAACTTCACTCTGTCTCATCATCATTCTCCACTATCATTCAATATGCAGATGCTGCTATAATTGTTTGCTGTGCCCCCTTCTTGAGACAGTTACAGACCATTATGCAGGAATCCTAGTCAGCTGTACAACAGTGGATTTATAATACACAGCTTACACTTAATGATAAAAAAAAAGAAAAAGAAACTGATGCTGTGCTGCTATAAAACTACTTCCCTTCCTGCTTGGAGTTCTTTTCTGAGCCAAGCCATTTCTGACTGGCCTAGGTTGTAAATCAACTGCACATATTTATCTCTTGCCAACAATCCTATATGCTTCCCCTCGCCTCACTAACTAATGCAACAGCCTCCAATAAAAGCTTGAACAATGCTAGTATAGTAGGAGAATGCTAATTATGTAGCAGGTGGTGGACATTCTGGAAGTATGATTTATGTGGAAGAAGAATAGAGAAACTTGAAAATGGGAAAAATAGAATCTTCTTCTTCTTCTGGCTTTTCCCGGTTAGAGGTCACCACAGCGGATCACCTGTCTGCTCATGACTGGCAGTGGAGTTTTACGGTGTCGAGTTGCCAGCCCAGTGCCCAACCTTCCACAGAAGGCACACACATGCACACACTCATGCCTAGGGCAAATTTAGAGTGTCCATTCCACCTACAGCATGTCTTTGGGATGTGGGAGGAAACCGGAGCACCCAGAGGAAACCCATGCGACCACAGGGAGTACATGCAGACTCTGCACAGAAGGCACCCCAGCCAAGGATCAAACCGGAGAACCTCTTGCTGTGAGGTGGCAACGCTAACTGCTGCACCACCACGGCTGCCCAGAATATGAAAAATAGAATAATGAAAATAAATTGCATAGAACATCTGAATTTATGCATGATACAACTCTCTACAAGCTGAGTGGAAATCTAAAGATTTAGCTATATCAGGAAGTTAACAACTAATATCCAGCGATGTTTGGAATTAGTCCACAATAACTTCACCCACTCTGACTCAAAGGAAATAACTGATTTAGCACACACATTAGTGCAAATTCTACTCCACCCACAGTCCGTGCAACAGCAGCAGCACCAGCAGCAGCAGCATAGCTAGGGTGGGGGAAAACAGCCAGCTGTAGAAGGTACAAGGAGTTATGGGGTGTGGTTAGCATGTTAGCAGAGCTCCTGAATGGGTGTGAGTGCAGTACTAGCATTCATTTAAGTTAGTATGGATGATACTGTGTCTCCTTAAATGAATGCCCTTTAGATTTTGAGAACTGCAGCAAGGAGCCAGTAGAATCTCCTTACTATAGCTCTGCAGTTCCAAGTATATTTTTTAGTCTGCAAATTTAGGCTGAGGTAGGCACCAGCCTAGGAAATGCCCAAGTCACCAGGTGAGCTAGTTAAAGGTCAGAGTCACGGTCTTCTATAATTACTGTGAAACAAGTCCTCTCAGTTCTCTCAACAGTAAAAATACCTTATCCATGCGCACAGATAATACACTATGTTGTTCGGGTGTCAGTACAAAATATCACCTATCTGAACCCATACTTGAACTACTGTTTAATCTAAGCCTATCCACTTATTACATTCCTGAATCTTTGCAAAACAAACATTGCAATGCTATTATACATCGTAGCCCAACCACAGACCCTGGAAACTATAGATGCATTAGTAACCTTAGCTTCATACATAAAACTATGGAATGCATTTCAGGCCTCATTAATGTAGCCATTGATCATAGGATCATAGGAAATACAGGACAATTGAGTCCTGAGATCATTTACACCTTGCCAGTACCCACCATTGGACCCCCGTTTTTTGAGAAGGGCTAGCCACTTTAGTCAGAACTTGTGAATAACCTTCACAGTACCCAGTTCTCATGTAAAGTAAGATAATGCCTAACAAAAGATGAGTGAACCAGCATGCAGGCAAATCCATTGATACACCAGCTGAGTCCAACACGAAAAACAAAATCATTGGAAACTAGGGCAGAGTGAGCTGAAATCCTTTACTTCACTCTGTATACCTGGAAAATTGTTTGGAATTATTAAAGGATTTCAGCTCAATCTGCCTTGGTTTCCAGTGATTTCTTTTTTCGTGAAGGAAGTTAATGTCTAATCTGAAGGGTTCCTGTTCCACAGATGAGGAACTCGCTGAGTAATGAATCTATTGCTCCACCATGTTTTTATTTACATGCTGATGAAGATTTAGAGTCTTGGTTCCAATATTTATGGGACTATCTGATATGTGGAAAAAAACAAGAGTTTCAGGACCACTGGATCTTTAATGACTCTTATAGACTCTTAGAAGGGAAATTGATTCCAGTATTTTCCTGGTTACTTAGTGTTTTTAATTCAGTGATCTTATTAGTTAGAAACCTTTGGAGTCTTTCTAGTTATTTGTTATGTCGACTGAGGTAAATCTCAAAGGTGGCATTAGACTCGATAAATAGCCTGATCAATACTGAATATAAGTAACGATGACCTCTTTAGATATGAATGATATTCCTTTGGCAATTAACTGCTATAGAAGGATATTTTAACTACTGTTATGTGATGGTCAAAAAAGAGAGGATTCTCAAGTCAAGTTCCAAGTCTTTAGCAACATTTTCATTTTAGAGTCGGGTTGTCTATGTTGTATGCCGGGGAGGACTTGTTGACCAAATGTGACAGCTTTGTACTTTTTAGAATTTAATTTGAGCCCATTTTTAGTACTCAAGTTAATTACAAGTGTATGTTCTTGCTTAAGGGCTAGAGCATCAGAGCGACACTTGGCAATGACTCTCAGTTTATAGTAATCTGCAATCCTGGTTAGCCAGAGGTCTTGGTTTATGATCTGGAAATCAGAAAAATAAATGCTGAAAAAAGACAGATTGATCACTTTTATGCTGGGGTATCTCCTATTCACATCGTTCTGTCTTTTAGCCAATTGACTACCCATCTAACCATATAGGGATCTATTTGTAATGCATTAAGCTTTTTAACTATACTAGCATGCGGGTTGGTGTCAAACACCTTGCCCATGATGATGATGATGATGCAAACAACTGTAAATTAAGTGTTGCTATTCATTCCTCTACTGACTCATAATTGCTCCAAAATGGATTAATCTGTGAAAACCATTGATGTAAGAATAATACCTTCAAATCAAACATGAAAACATAATATGGTTCATTTTGTTAAATAAAACACTTCAATATCACACCATATATACAACATACTTCTCCAGTCAGGCACTGTCATAAGGGATTCCTTATCATTTGAATATTACATCTCCATAATAGTTAAGAAACCCTTATCCTCAGACTGAAGTTATTTCCAAAGATTTGTCATCTAGATCCAGAAATTCCCTGAAGGCTTCATCTGAGATGCTCGACAATTTTCTGATGTTTTGGTAAATATTCCTGGTGTATATTATGTGATCAAGAAGTATTAAATCTTAATTCCTGTTTACTCATTTCTTATCTGGACAATTACTGAATATAATGCTCTTTTGGAAAGTAGTTGTCAAAACATATCACTCAACTTGATAGACTTCAGAGATCTCTAATAGAAAAAAAATAATTAGCCTCAAGACCCTCAACTACGTCCACAGATTAGTGATCTTCTCCCTGTAATCAGTCTATTTTATAACCCTATGTGATGATCCGTGCCTTGCCTTTTGAGCCATGAAAGAATTGAACCTTCTTGTCCTCTGATTCTTTTATAGGAGTACTTACATTTTCATCAACAGATAAATAAGATTCATTATCAGAATGTATTTCCAATCTCTGGACCAAAGTGTAAATACGTGGAGCTCTCTTTTCTTCTTTAAAGTAAAGCTAAATAATTGGGTGGTCAGACTCAAATTCTCCCATAGACTATTTTGTTTTGTTGTCCTCTTGATTGGATACAACTACTGAATATGATTTATTTGCTGGGTTTGTGATGGTCTGTAGACTGTCTATTACTTAGCTATGATCCTATTGGCACTTATTAGCAAAAAAAGTTCATATATGAAAAAAAATCATGCAAGGGCTACTAACCATACAGATTGTGTAAATTCATTTAGGTAACATGAATTGGTTAAGCCACTTAGACTCACTTAAATTTCAAGGAGAATGCATGAGGTATATTGGGATTCCAGTAACAACTGTGCAAAAGGCTGTCTTTTTATTTTTATTTTACATTTGTTTATTGGGTTGGTACAATGATCTGATGACCATTCTTAGGAACAATTTAGGCCAATATGGCATGAACATTCTGCAGGACCTCATCTGATGGCTTCTTTATATGCATCCAAGCAGTCTACTTATTCAATGGGACATGAGCAAGGCACCTTTGGGCTGGACAAAAGTCCCATGTCCCATTCATTTCCTGCCCATGTAGCCCTATTAGGTCATATGTTCTCCAGTCATGAGATTCAGGTGCTACTGAGTGGACCAGAGTGCTGATCTTGTACCCATTCCCCAATGGAGCACCGTCTCCCTCATGGTGGTTCCCTGGTTTGCTGCATGCTGCCATCTGCAGGGAGTATACCTCTGTATTCTGAATCTCCTGGTTTGTGCACATGCGCCATATCAGTGAGTGTACTAAAGGCTTGTGTGCCACAAGTGCAAAACCCAGTGATTTGACTAGATGTCAGCTTAGTGGGAAGCCAGAGATACCGCCTTATCCTCAGAGTGGGCTTACTGGCTGTGGCCACTCACTCCTATCCTCCCTGCCAACTCTGTATGGAGCCTGAGCTACTAATCAAACTCAGGTCTCTTGGGCCCTAGTCATGACTTTAGCCCTCTATACCACTGCACCTGGCTATGGTTCCAACATTTTGAAAATCACATGCAGATATGATGCACAGATTAACAAAGACATAATCACATGCAATAAAGTATAAAGGAAAACATACCATAACTTACTATAGAACTTTTCCTGAGATTTTAAATGTAACCCTATAGGTAAAACATTTGATAAGCCTCTGATGGTTTTATATAAAATTCTAGTGTTCAACTAACAAATATTAAATATGTTATAATAGCCATTTACTATGGCATGTTCTTATCTATTTACTTATTTACAAGGTTATGTTACAGAGGAAGGGTGGTTACTAATAGGCAACATTTTTTATTTTATTTGTGTGGTAGAGTTTATGAAAGTAGAGACAAATGGTAGTGGGCTTATATAAATAATATGTATTATTTATCAATACTGGTCATAGCATGCACTTATATTTTATTAATCATTTTATAAGAATGCTTCCTGTTATATTAGGTGGCATTTTCCTGGTTGCCGGCATGATTTTTAAGAAAGACTTCGTAGCTATTGCTAGGTAAAAAAAAAAAAAAAAAAAAAAAAAAAACAATTCTGCAATGTAACATACCACCTAGTTTTCTAAGAATATGAGGTATTCCTAATCTGGAATATTTTTATATAATTTCAGGCCACAGTTGTCACTTATTAGCTTGACCATTGATGTGTTTAACAGAAAGAATGGTCTGGCAATGTGTAGCCAGAAGACCAGAAGGACACTCAGAAGTATTTGTGGAGGTATAAGTAGAATAAAATAAGTGACCATTCAATTATCCAGATATTCAAACATGAATGGTTTCTCAAATTATAAAATTGTTGTACATCATGTTTGACTCTACACATTAAAAAGAAACCGACAGCAAACAGTTAAAAAAAAAACAAAAAAGAAAAACTACCAACTATATAACAGACTGAACTGATTCAATACTTACTCTTTAATTACTTAAGGACAGATGAGAATTCTCAGAGACAATATTTCAGTTGTTCATAATTTTATTTAAAACTTGAATCTATGACTGTTATCTGAAATATAAAAGACTAAGGAAATAAACTGTCTTTCGGCTTTTCATGGTTAGGGGTCGCCACAGTGGAACTCCGGTCTGCTAATGATTGGCAGATAATTTTTACGGTGTTGAGGAAACAATCACAGAAATCATAGTCTAGATTTTACAGGACAGCATATAAGGTGTATGGGATATTTCTTGTAAGAAACATAACTGAGAGCATGGCAAGAATTAAATGCAAAGAAAAAACAATGATGCTGTATATAATGGTGATCAATCATGCAATACATGCATTAAGCAATGCAATAAAGGGAAAACGAAGGGTGAGACCATTTTGAGTTTACAAAGAATTCTGACACATTTTTACTTTGGTTACTCCAGAGCAATTCAAGTAACTTAAGAAGTTTATGGAACACATCAGCAGTTACATTGAGAATTATTGTTATATAGTATTCATTTGTCATTTTTAAAAGTGTTTTTATAAAACAGTGAAAGACATTGGGGAGAATTTAATAAAACCTACATGGACATATTTTCCATGTAGGCATATTGGCACGGTACTTACATGGAACTAAGCAGATATGCGATCCAGTAAAGGGAGCTGAGGAGCGTGCACAGGCGTGCGAACATGGAAGTGTCCATGGCATGCAAATCACATCATAAGCAGGTGAAATGCATGCAAATGAGGCAGGTGGAGTGATCCAGCAAGCAGATAGGCAGTCATGCAGACCCTGTCTTGGTATCCATAACGTACACAGAAAAATTCCATGTACAGGATGTAAAAGTGACACCAGGGGCTGTACAAGTGTATTTACAGTGGAATAAAGAGCATAGTGGACACAGATATGTACAGACATAACCACTGTGTGTCCAAAACTGTATGGAAAATAATGTAAAATATTTTTTTTAATATCCTGAGTATGTATGTGCAGCTCACCATAGTACACAAACATGCCGTTATGGAAAAAATATGAAAATATTGTAAAAAACAGAATTTGTAAGTATGTAACAGTAATGCATTACAGGACCCTGTGTGGAGTATGTACAATGTAGCACTGCTGTGGTTGCTAATGAGGCAGAGCCTGAAACCGTGTAGTTTCCAGGTACTGTGATTTGTATGCAAATGAGGTGGGGTTACTGAATAGCACAAATGGGCATCTGTGTCCACAGATCCCATCTGTGTAGGCAAAGAACCATGTTGGTGTCCACAGAATAAATAGCTGACATCGAAAGGGGGGTGTGTCCATAAATTTTTAAGCTCAGTGGCACCTGTTTGCATGGCAAGCCACTCTGCTCAGCAGGGGAGTGTGTCTGGTGACTGCTAAGCTTTGTTTAATTTAGGGGCACATGTTTCAGCAGGTTTTATCGTGTTTGTGAGGTGTGCAGTCATGCTGAACATGGCCTTCCATGGGGGTGTTTCTACTGACTGCTAAGCTTTGTTTATCTTTCCGGCATGGGTTCGAGCGGCATGATGCAGGTCTCAGCAAGGAAGGCTGTAAAAAAAAAAGAAAAGAAAAAATTGGCTGAGAAACCCAATGATGTATTGATTACTGATAAGCCCTGTTTCATTTAAACTAGGGCCATTAAGCCTCTTAATGATGTACTTGGCAGGTGGAATGCATCATCGCTAGCCAATCACACAGAGTACACCTACAGCAGGGTGCTATAAAGTATGCATACACCCTACAATCTGACTTGTCCCTCATACTCTGCACCAATGTGTACAGACTTGGGAATTTTAACCTAGAGAATGCTAGGGGCTGCTGCAGGTCTGCTACATATGTATGTGCTAGATGCTGAGATCAATGCAGCTGCTGCTGATGCTGACTATAGGCCTAGACTGAGAAGGAGAAGAGTGTTCAGGCCCAGGGTAACCTACAAGGAGCTACATGAGCTGGAGATTGTGGAGTGCTACAGGGTGGACAGGGGCATATTACAACAACTCATTGAGCTCTGCCGCCCTCCACTTAGACCCAGAGCCAACAGAAGGGAACCCCTCCCAGTGGAAAAAATGGTATGTGTAACTCTTAGGATATAAGCTACAGGTACTTTCCAAAGACTAACTAAGGACATGATGGGGGTCTCACAGACATCTGCTTCCAGGGAACTCCACCAGTTCCTGGATGCCACGCTACTACATGCCAGTGAGCACATATATTTTCCCCACCCCCTGAGGAGAGGGCCAGCAGTATGCAACTCTTCCATCATGTAGGACACTACCCTGAGGTACTGGGTGCCATAGATTGCACTCATGTACACATCAAGGCACCATCTGGTGAAGAGGGCAGAATCTACATCAACCACAAGGGGTACCACTCTATCAACTGCCAGGTCATGTGCAATGCTCAGGGAATTATCATGAATGCATTTGCTGGCAGCCATAACAGTTATCAAGACTCCCATATCTGGCATGCATCACAGCTGTACCAGATGTTTGCTATGGGGGACATCCCACACGACCATTTACTTGGGGATGCTGGCCATTCACTGGAAACGTGGATGATGACACCCATCAGAAATGCACACACACCCACCAAAAAATGCCATAATGAGGCGCATGCACAGACCAGGAGCATCATAGAGCATGTGGTTGGGCTGCTGAAGTCACGGTTCCGGTGCCTCAATACATCTGGTAGAACCTTGCATACTCTCCAGCCACATGTGCACAGACATTCACACTATGTGCCATGCTACAGAATATGATCCTGTAGAAACAGCTGCAGTGGGATCAGCAAGGGAAAGGATACACAGCCCCCACCAGTGCCTAGGTCATCACAACCACACCCACAGGGGGACTCAGAGGAAGAACTCCCTGAGGCTGTCCCTGTAGGCAGACATAGATGTGCCCAATATGCCCTAGCCTTGACCAAGAGAGAAAACATAGCAAATACACTGACAACCTAGGGCCCTAGGGACTGACACTGTACTCTGACTCGCATATATATCAGCAATAATGATGCCAGCCAGCCAGGCCACACAAACTGTACCTCACCATGTATTTAATGTGGACTTAGTACATCAGATAGAATCAGCCCCAAACTACAGGTCTGTCAACTGCTGCATTTGCAAGGTAAGTCACTCTCCTGTACCCCACCTGTAAAGGGTACTACAATATGGTGGCATATGTACGGATCTGCCGCATGTATGCAAGGGAATATAGTGGGCTATATATAGTGTGCTACTGGGCAACTTGTACAGATCTAACAGCCACTTGGGACAACGGGTTCTCTGTTCACTAGTATGTGAACCCTTTATTTTCCTTCAAGTGCTATGCTTACTCTCACCTTAAATCTTTTGACTTTTTTCTCAAGGTGGTCTCCTGGACTCAACCACATTTTGAACATTAGTTATCTGTTCTTTTTCTATCCTCTTCTGACACCTCTCCTTTAATTTCTTTGCTTCTTATTCGTTTCTCCCATGCATCCCTGCTCTTGCATTTAAACTCTATCTATAATTTCCTTTCCTTTCCTACTTTACTAACATTCACAGTTGCACTAATATATCTTTTTCTTATGTATAGTGCTCAATGCACCTCATTCTTGTTTGGAAATTTTTAAAGTATTATGCTATTAGAACAGAGTGTGTTTTTGTGTGTATTAGTTTAGATCTGTTCTGCTGTGTTTTTGTGTGTAATGTATTATTATGGAGCTTTTCTCCCCGGGCCTCCACTGAAAATGGGCTTTCAGGCCCAGTGGACTTCCCCGGTTATCAAACTGGAAATAAATAAATAAATGTGCCCCATAATAGCCACTAGGCCACATGGCTGGAAACTCCATGACAGTATTCCAGGCAGATGCCAAACAGTGGGGTTACTGGACAGTCGCATGACTGTCTATGCCAGCAGAGCATAGGCTGGTCATCCCCCATCCCAAACACATCAGTGTTGCCATGCAACTGCTGTAACAGTAAGTCTGCAATGATATACCAGCAGACCAGACAATTCCCCTATCTTGTTGATAGTGTGAGGAAGGAAACCTTTCTGTCTGGCTGCTGGTGTAGCTCACTGGGCCAGGGACAGTAGTATGTGTGACGGTTCTGATCCAACATCTTTTGCATGTGAGGTAGCCATATGGTGGTAGTCCCACAGACTGTCATATCCTCTCAATCTGTTACTTTAAGACAGCTGTACAAAACCAGAGTGAATGGGGCACAAAGGGCCATACCTACAGACAGACATTATACACGCTTTGAGTAACCTAGCAGGTGGCTAGTATAACAGCAGGCTGCAACAGGTGAGATTAGCTGCAGGATATAAAGGACATTTGTTAAATGTGTCAGTAGGTGCAACAACTCAGTGACCGATGTACAGTATAGCACTGGGAAGCCACAAATGTATGAGGAACACAGCAGACATATGGGGCGAAATGCTGGACATTCTGCAAAACATGTACAGGGAGAGGTATGCCGACTGTTACCCTGTGTGCAGTGTTCCACCATGTACCCCAGTCATATCATATCTCTCAACCTCTTACAGCAGGAAATCTAGCCAAATAAAGTGAATAAAAGTGGGACCAAGGCACACAACTTGGGACAGGTTTTAAATATTTGCTCCTATATATGTTGAATGTTGATAGAATAACAGGTCCTGCGGTAGCATGACTCTACTGATGTGCATGGAGTCTGAAACTCAAATTTCTGTCATTATTTATTTATTTCCTTCCATCTTCACTGATTTGCCACTAATTTGCCAGAAAACCACAATGTTATGTGAAACAGGCCAAACATATGCGACAAAAGTCTGGACAGTCTGTGAAGCTCTATACAGGTTTGAGGTTTGAGTCACATAGTAAGATCAGCAATCAGCCGAGGAATGCATTGAACAATATCAGACAACTGCAGTACTGTGTTAACAGGTGCAGCAGCCAATGGCCTACAACACACAATAATCCTGTACTGGAGTACAGATAGCTCTGGCCTGGAGTCACCTTGTAAGTACTGACAACCGCACTGGGTATGCTCCTACACTTAGTAACTTCAGCCCAAGTCTGTTGCCTCTACCACCCAAAGACCTGCTATGTGGAAATATGACTGTACATACATACTGCTACATATAAATATCTGCCTCTCCCTATCCCCCTCATGCTTGATTAGTGTCTCTATAAGTAGATGGCACATATACATATGATGACAAGATGTATATATAGCTATATGAAATACAATGATACATAGACTCCCCACATACTTCTACATAACATATTTACATTACTGACACACACAACTACATTTAAGGAGACAGCCCTGTTATACACATTGATATAGATATGGGCAGGGATGTACGAAAGTTCCCACATACCCCTGAATGCTGGGGTTATCTGCTCATACACATCACAACAACTGTCTGATGGCACCAGGCCAAGGCTGCAACAGTACATAATCCATTCACCCACAAACCCCTGAGCCTGCAGGCTGTCACCCTGCAGACAGACATAGGTACGCAGGTGATGAAATGTACAATGGGTGCAAAGCATTCCTTCCACAGGCCATATTGTCCCTGGCCACATGTCTGCCTACCAAACTGCAAACAGCCACATATGGCCAGACTGGTAAGTGTACAGACATAGCAGGGAAATTACCAGGTATCCCACCCCTAGGACACTAGATACAATAACAGTACCAAGCAGTATCACTCTACAGGCCACACATGCTGTCTAACACAAGGCCACTTTGCGTATTCCACAAGGACTGTGCCTGCATCAACATAAACAACAGACATTACCTGTGGTGTGTGTGATAGGTATTGTGAGCTGTAGTGTGTAATACTGTGTAATAGGTTGGATATCTAATCTCACATTCTCCAACTGTGTGTGTGTGTGTGTGTGTGTGTGTGTGTGTGTGTGTGTTTGTGTGTGTATGTGTGTGTATCAATATATCCTGTCAAAGCACTATGGACATGCTCATATGGGCTGTCTCCATGTAGTGGTATGCATTTTATGGCCCTGTGAGTGGCTGCTGGCCTCTACGTTCCCTCCACTATAAGGTCTGTGGATGCCATCCACCTTAGGAGCACTGGCTGACAATCTAACAACAAATAAACTCTGTAGCACACTCAATAAGTACTGTAAGTTGTAGTGTATATGACTAGATAGGTAGGGGTTCTAATCTCACAGCATGCAACTTGTGTGTGTAAATATAAATATAACCCAATGAAGCACTCCAGACAATCCTGTATGGGCTCTGTGCAATGATTATGCATTTTATGCCCACCGACTAGCTGCTGGCCTCAACATTTGCCTCTGTTACAAGGCCTGCTGATGTCATCCACCTTAAGAGCACTGGTTGCAGTATGCTACCACATAAACAGCATGGTGTAAGTGATAAGTACTGCGAGCTGTAGTGTGTAATACTGGATAGGTATGGGGTTCTAATCTCACAGCATCCAATGTGTGTGTGTGTGTGTTTTTATGTGCGTGTGTGTAAATATGTGGTCTTATAGCACTAGAAACATGCCCATGTGGCCTACCCCTGTTCATTGGTTATGCATTTTATGGCCCTGTGATAGCACTAGAAACATGCCCATGTGGCCTACCCCTGTTCATTGGTTATGAATTCTATGGCCCTGTGACTAGCTGCTGGCCCTAAATTGCACTCCTCTACATAAGCATAATTGATGTCTGCCACAACCTACAGTTGTACGTGCAGAATACCCAGGTGACATGTATCAAAGGTAGTGCAGTGTGTCAAAGGGTATGAAAGCATGATGATGCTGACTGTCCCCAGAGTCCCTGACACACTGTTCTACACATATGCACCTAAGGAGCCATGCACTTATACTGGCATACCTTGCTGATGTCATACGTTGCTGTCGTCATATCTCTGTTGTGCTGCCTTGCCATCCTGTGCTGCTGTATTGCCACCATGTGTCCATAGCTGAACCACTCAGACTCCTTGGACAAAAAAATACATAGATTTGTGACACATCTGTCATTCTTTAACACTACCACCAGTGTACCATCAGGCAACAACGATGCACAATGTTTGATGTGTAGTGCTGACACATGCCAGCATACAGTACCTGCCATGGCACAACACTACTGCATTACACAAACACATGTAAAGTTATATAGTCACCATGTGTATCAGACACATATATGCAGGTCCCCGCATCGCTAGTATGGATGGCAGGGATGTGGCACAAGTATCATCACATGCACAGGGTGTGGTGTGGGGGTGCCAGAGGCCTAGGCTGTGCCAAACAATTGACAGCATGTGGGTGAGTCAGGAAGGGGTGCTGGTTACATGAGCCATGGATAGGTGCTGTGTGTGGCTGTAGGTAACCTCCACATGACAGCGGTGTTGGAGTGTGTGTGTGTGTGTGTGTGTGTGTGTGTGTGTGTGTGTGTGTGTGTGTGTGTGTGTGTACAGTTAAGCAGACTGCTAGCCATACACATGTGTATGGTGGATAACTGTGGACTGTACATGGTAGAGTGGACAGTTCACCATCTCTGGCCATGAACACAGGAACTGGCTTCACCAGGAGTAGCACAGGGAGCACCATGCCCAGCGTCAGATGCGGTGCTTGTACCTGATGGTGACTGCTGTCTGCTGGGCCTATGTCCTCCACGGGACCACCCAGAACCACATGCTCATGGCCTGTCACATCTTGGTGTGGACAGCACACTTTCCTCTGTAGCACTGGAGGTACTGCCACTGTGGGAACGTGAGTGTGCATGGCCACATGGACTCCCAGCAGATGGTGTTCCTGGCCTGCATCCACATGTCCAACGCCCAACCACATGTTCCAGCACAGACAATGTGGGCTCAAAGACAGACACTGTCTCAGGCCACCATCTGTTCACTGCATCAGTGAAACATTCCATGGCATCACCAATGAGGTGGAGGCAGTCACAGATGTCAGACTGTGCTGCATCCATAACCCTAAGCATCCATCTGGTGTTGCATTCAGATCATGCCTGTTCCTCCATGACAGCCCAAAATATGTGGCGAGTGACCTGCGATGTGACACCTGCAACAGGAGGTGGATGGGCAGAAGTTCTTCTTCAAAACTCCTGCCAATCTGCCTGTGTGGGACCTTACCAGCTCTCTGGCTAGGTCAGTGTCTACACTCACTGATGCCATAGTTCTCACACTGTCCTGTACTATGTCACCACCTTCTGACTGTCCAATATCTGTGGTCTCGGGTGACTGGGTATGTGTGGGCATATTAACTGTGTGCAGGGACAATGGGGGCAGAAGAGGGATGTCAACCTCTAGGACAGATTCAGCCACAGACAACTCCACCTGTGCCTCAATTGGGCCACCATAATCATAAGAGTCCGATAAGACACTAACATCAGGCTGTGAGGGGGACAGACTCCAACCCCCCTGTTCATCTGTGAGAAGCAAGACAAAAGCAGTGTATTACTACCTGCACTGTTATGTATGGTAATCCACACAGAATCATACAGATGAGGATCCACAACTACAGTACATGTCCCACATGTTCTCATCACGGATTCCATTCACAACAAACTCACAACAACATACACAGACAAGCCAGGCCCTGTATAACATGCACATCACCTACATCCAGGTAACTTGCCAGTACAATACCCCTGTGAGGTATGCAATATGACAGAATATGTGACAAAACTACAGATAAAACCCAGTATACCTATCTTGACAATGATATGCCAGTTTTAGTAGCATTGCCACAGGTATGTACCTTCTCCCTATTGTGTCTGACTGGGCATCCTGGAGCAATGCCTCATGTATAGCAGGCTGCATAGTTGCTCATAACTATAAGTGCAAACATGTTAATATTTGTAAAAATACACACCTGTCATTCCCTAGGCTATGCACTGTAGTTAACTGGTCCAAAATAGAGGGCCTCATAGAAACAGACAACTGGTGCCAGAGCCATGGCCTCAAGCTAAATGCCAAAAAGTGTATAGTCATCCCCTTTGGCAAAAACAAAGTGCCCACAAATTACCACATAGGTGGTAATCCATTAAGTACAGAAGAAGTAATTAGGGACCTGGGGACCCAAGTTGATAGCAATCTCTCATTTGACAACCACGTGGCCAAAGTGGTTAGAAAAACATTTTATATAACTCACCTAATCATGAAGGGATTCACATCTAGATCAGGGGAGGTCATCGTGCCTCTTTACTCATCCCTCATCAGGCCCATAATTGAGTACAATGCCCCTTTTGGGATGTACCTTACCAGACACCTGCAGCAACTGGAAAGACCCCAAAAGTACCTCACCAAGAGGATCAAAGGGCTCAAACAGATGCCATATGCTGCCCGGTTAAAGAAACTCCAGCTCTACTCAGTGGCATACCGCCGTTTCAGAGGCGATCTGTGCCTGACATATAAAGCCATGTCCAACCCGGAATTAATGGACATGCTGCACCTCAGAAAATCCAAATCCTATCAAGCTACACGCTCGAGAGACTTGAACCTCAGCACTGAAATAAATAGGACATGCTGGAGGGACAGATTCATAACCCAGAGGCTCCCTTCACTCTGGAATAAAATCCCAGTCCAGGTTAGGCAGAGTCCCTCATTGACTCTCTTCAAGAGGAATCTTGATGAGTGGATGGGAGATCGTAGGTTTACCCCGGGTATCACTTCTGTGTCACTGTTAGACAGAGCCACAGTATACTAACCTCAAAAAAGGGCATAGCAAAATTAATTTAAAATGGGTGGCGAAAGCCAAACACATTCTGGCTAGGCTTATAAATGCCCTAGGGCAGATAGCCTAGTATGAACCTATGAACCTATACCATTATTCTACTCTGGCTAAGCACAACAGTTGTGCATAAGGCAAAATAGCAGCCCTTAACATTCATAGGGTATATATGATCTGTAAAGCTACAGTATCACACTTACCAGGTACAAGACCATGAACTCCGGCCACACCTGACAGACCTATGAAAAGGTGAGGGAGAGTTATTGTCAGCAATACCAAATGTTGCAATGTTACAAGGTAATATGTGCATATATCAACATGTACAGTAGCTAATATGATACTGCCTGTATGTGTACATAACTGTGGGTAAAAGCCAACCCCCCCAATGCAGATAGACCAGACACCCATGTACTGGTCTGTAGAGCCTGCCACAATGACTGCTAATGTATTATACTGGTGAACACACTAGGCTTATCTGTACACTCCTCTGATGTGGACACTGTGATACCCACCTCCAGGACGTATGGTGTGATGGGTGGCTGGGAGCTGTTGGTTGATCCTAGGTTCACCAGGAATTCCTCCGTGCCTGAGAGTGGTTGTTCTGTTGCAGGCCCAGGACTGGTGGCAGCATGATCCCTGGCAACAGCAGCTGTCCTTTAATGTGCTGCACTGACCATGTCTATGGCCCAGTGTCAGACCTGTTTGTAGATCCTGTCCTGTTGGCTAATATGATTAACAACCCTCACATGGTCAACCCACAACGCTGCCTGTTGTTCATGACTGTGGCAACCCCTTGACAGCAGGATGTGATGGTTGAGTCTGAGGGCATCCAGTATAGTGTCATTTTCTGCAGATGAAAGTGGATGATGTCTCCAACAGTACATCGTTCCTGCAAGACAATAAGAGGGAAACACATTACAGGACCAGATATGTGTATGTCCACTATGTACAGACATAGACATCCATAATGATCTGCACTATCCACTTCTCCCTTACACATCATACCCCAGAGTTTGGCAACACACTACATGTGTGACTATCACCAATATAATAGCAATACTGGATAATGTAATATGGGGACAGTCCAGCAACACCAGTGTGCCACAATGACAAACAGCAATGCAAACTTGCTGTAGTATGTGTTCCCTGTAGGCATCATACCTCTCAACTATGCAGATGTTTGCAGAATGTCACCATGTATGTCTCATAGATGTGGTCCTTGTTGCATACACTTGTGGATGTTTGACAAATGGTTGTCCACTGATTGATGGTTGCTGTCAGAAAACTGACAAAGCATCTGTCACCTGTCAGACCCCACAGACAACACTTATGGTACAGTAATATTTGTTACTCTAATCACATTCTTACAGGGGCGGCTCATGCTATAGGACTGCAGGACTGCAGCCCCTCCACCTGTAAAAGCAAAATACAAATCAGCAGCCCCTCCACCTGTAAATACAAATCAGTAAAAAAAAAAAAAATCAGTAAAAAACATAATCACGAGTCCTGGAACTGCTCGTATGTGTACTTGGAGTTCCAGGAACTCACAACTCCAGACTGACTGCTGTGTCAGCAGTCCGGATAGGGGGAAAGGCATCTTGCCCTGCAGATGCCCAGAAGTCTGTAAGGTGATGACCGCATAGCACAGTAGAACTCTGGACTGCATTGTCCGCAGGCTGGAGCCTGCTCTCAGTACTCCCATGAGAGTATGGTGTTTGAGCCTTCTTCTCGCGGGGAAACCAGCCTGGCCATGCTTGTAGCATCCACGGGACACTGAGACTTAATTTGTTTTGGATCTACCAGCCCTGAGCCTGGCCTTGCTTGCAACCTCCGCAGGACACTTTGAATGGGGCTGGAAACAAGCACATCAGGTAAGGTGTGTGTGTGTGTGTGTGTGTGTGTGTGTGTGTGTGTGTGTGTGTGTGTGTGTGTGTATCTGCGAGTATACAAATATGTGAAATGTAAGAGAAGTAAAAGTTAGCTGTAATGCTTTCTGGAACCTAATTAAGCTCATCGTTTTTGCAGTTACTAAACGCCGTCTTACTGTAGCATGTTTAGAAATGAAAATAAGATCACTATGTGTCTGCATATGTCTGCTTGCATTTATTTAGAGAAGAGCAAACCCATTAAAATAGGTTTTAAGTGACATGACAGTTACTAACACTACATTGGTAATATTTAAAACTACTGCTAGCTCGCTATCAATGTTCTGAAATCAACATGGTTCGAGTAGCTGCTGCTGTTTTCTACAACATGTAGGACGTTATTAATGAGTAGCATCTTGCATGAGATTTGTGTAATGACTTTTTAAGTTAAGGGAGTGCAGAGAGTGAGAGAAGCACAAGAGCAGGAGAGAAATGTATATGCAGTGTGTTATCCTGAGGTTTTTTTGCCTTTTTGATAGTTGATTTCTTTAGAGCAGACCCAGACATTTCTTTTGCAGTAGCAAACATAGTAATGTTAGTTCAGATGTGGGACAGGTTTTTAAGAAAGCTGAAATGATCTTTGCTAATAAAATGCATTGCTGCAAAAATTAGGCTTATGGCCAGTGTATTTAATGGAAAATCATGGATTACTATATTTACCAGCCTGTTGTTAATATTATAGCACTAAATTTCTTAAAGCATTGGTTTTTGATGCCAGAGGAAACCCTGGTGTTACTGCTGCCAGTATGGTATTTCGGAAGGGCTGTCTAATTACTTCTGCAAAACTAGACTGCAGTGAAAACCAGTTACATTGGCTATATATATGTTTGTCATAGTATAGATCTTAGCAGTAGACTGTATAGGCCTGTAGAAGGAAAGGAAGTTCATTGCCGACCCACAAAAACACACAGAAAGTATGAAAATCAGAATAAAATAATCACCTCATAAATGAAAAGTAAGTGAATCACTACTGTCTGATTAGTTTGCTGCAATTCCTTTCTACCTGTATGGCGAAATCCACTCAGATACAAACACTGTTTTCCACTTTCCACTTAAATGTCAATTCCTCATTTCCCAGTAACCATGGTCTTCACTAAAGCTAAGTAGGTTGCCAGCTGTCTTGGCAAAAATAATGCTCTATGATGAGACCTGAGTCTGATTAGCAGATAGGGCCCCTGCTGCAAATTACAAGAAAGTGGGGGGGGGGGTGACAAGGCTCTGCCTGACTCCCACTTCTTCTTCTTGCACTTTCTTTTGGTAACTTTGTCCAGGCTATTTTGAGACATTGCCATTCATCTTCACTTCCATCTATTTTGTTTTCTTCCAGAGGTGATAGAGCCTTGAGCCTTTTCCTTGAACTCCTTTATTTTCACTTTATTCAAATTCCAGGACTTCGGCCTAATCTCTGGTGACTTTATAGCCTTCTTTGGCCACTGCTTACAACTGATCGTTACCATCAGTTCTATAATACAGTTCTGATGACTCCCAAAAATGGTCATGAAGTCACTTTTTTAAAATATCAAATTCTTATCACTAATATGTCTTGACAAACATTCGTAGCAACATTTCATTATTATCTACGTTAATATCTGTATGATGGTGATAATATTAGTACAAAGGCTTTCCGTGGAGGGTAAGGTTAGCACAGCTAGCATCTTTACAAGCTAGGGTCTCCATAGCTCCCTCCAGGTTGAATGGCATCTCGTTGCTGCCTTCATTCAGCTATAATATATTTGCATGGGAGAATTTCAGTTTGGTGCAGGAAACCATAGTGAAACAGCAAGTATCTACAGCTAAAAACTGAAACTCTTCCACTAATGGTCAGGTAAACAGAAAGCAGTAATCTAAAAACTGCTAACCACAAAAGCTGATAGACAAACATATGTAATAATTGAGTGCTTTCATCTTACTGCAAGCAGACTTCTTTAGAACAGTGTAAGATATATAGATTTTAGTAAAATAGAGATCATATGTTATATATTTAAGCAATAACCCACACCTGGGTGTGGGTAATGCTGGATTTACCCACGGTTGGTGTGGTTTGGTCACGAGGGTGAAGCCTGAGTGATCAAACAAAGGCAGCTGTGGGTAAATCCATCATTACCCACACCCAGGCATGGGTTATTGCTATCATACAATAACATTATTTAATTCTCTTTGCTTTGATCATATGGTGTGTGTGATGCTGGTGGTTATAAAGAGAACTCAGGATACCTGGTGGTTAGAGAATACCTCAAGCTTGAACCCTTTACCTGGGGTTCAGGTAACAAGAGCCTGAATTTCCTACCCACCACCATCTGTGAAACATTTGCAAATGTTTGCCACATATTTTGTTCTGTTCTGTTCATCATACAATCTGTGGTTTCTGGATTTTTGATTGTTTAGATAGTTGATGGTGCAGTGGTTGCATTGCTACCTCACAGCTAGAGGTTTTCTGGTTTGATTCTTGGCTGGGGTGCCTTCTGGTTTAGTCTGCATGTCCTCCCTGTGTTTGAGTTTGCTCTGGTGTCCTCCCATGTTACAAAGACGTGTCTGCAGTATTTCTCCATGGGCCTCTGCTGAAAATTGGATTTTGTTCCAAGTCAGACTTTCCTGGTTAACAAATGTTAAATAACATTGACAGGCATTTGAATTTCAGACTTCATAATTCTTTACAAAGTACATAGTAACACAAATCCTTTTATTCTACCAATTTTCTAAGTTTATAAGATGAATATTTGAAATTTGTCCCTATTTTTGAGACTGTATTTTCCATTATTGGCTTTGTCCAGGTTTTTTGTGCTAAGGTCGAGAGCTATGGTGAGAACTGAATTTACTGAATATGTGTGAGGGCTGTATTCCCCCATTACTGGTTTTGTCCAGTTGTTTTATGCTAAGAGGTTGACAGCTAAGGTGAGAACTGAATTCACTAAATGGTATCCATTTAAGTTTCAGTCTTACAGCTGATTTGGCATAGTGATATGTTGCTCTGACTGTTTTGCACAGGGTTCAAGACGTGGCAGCGAAATGTATGGTGATAACACAGCATTTTATATTTTATTCCCCCATTACTGGTTTTGTCCAGTTGTTTTATGCTAAGAGGTTGACAGCTAAGGTGAGAACTGAATTCACTAAATGGTAGCCATTTAAGTTTCAGTCTTACAGCTGATTTGGCATAGTGATATGTTGCTCTGACTGTTTTGCACAGGGTTCAAGACGTGGCAGCGAAATGTATGGTGATAACACAGCATTTTATATTAACAACTTCCCAAGATTATACAAGCAATGTGTAAAATGTGTCCCTTGTTTTTGGGCTTTTGTCCCCCCTCCCAATACATTTTGCCTTTTTCCAGATCTCTTGTGCTGCGAAGTTGAGTGTCAAGTAGATTTTACAAGGAGCTGAGAGCTGCAGGAGAAGAGAAGTTTAGTGCTGCTTATGCAAAGTCTACTTGCATTATTAATAGCACAACAGGTAGGGCAGTTGCTTTTGATGCAGAAGGCTGTGGGTTCTAGTCCCACATGGGGGTAGATGCTGTCGTACTATGAATGCCCTCTTTGGTGAAAATACAGGCATTTTATTTGTAGATGAAACAATGAAATATAAAGTTGTTTGCTAGCAACAACCTCTTCATTAGTTACAGATCTCATTAATGTTGAATTTTATAGATGACTTTTACTTCTGCAGAGATTGTGCATATTTACTGATACTGGTGGACTGTAGAAGTTTGAGTAGACTTTTATGATGGAAATGTTTTCAGCTGGACAGTTTTGTCATTATTGGTGCATGCATTTTGTTTCATTGTTTACTGGAAAAATGTTCAAAACAATAAATTTAAAACACCCTCTAACAACTGTACTGTATTATACAAGGAATATAATTTAATACAATCAGGAAGGTGCATCACACAACACATGTATTTCTTATGTGCAAGGGGCCTATCATTTGAAAACAGCCCAAAGTTAATCTTTATACTAGCCAAATGTATTTTCTTTGAATGTGGATTTCGATGCTTTTTCAATTAATGTGAGTTTCAAGGGCAAAGAAGTTTTAATGCTAACTCTATTTTCATTGTTAGACTGCATTGCATTGCTTAGGGTGGCCATGGTAGTGCAGCGGTTAGCATTGCTGCCTCACAGCAAGAGGTTCTCTGGTTCAATCCTCGGCTGGGATACCTTCTGTGCGGAGTCTGCATGTTCTCCCTGTGGTTGCATGGGTTTCCTCCAGGTGCTCCGGTTTCCTCCCAAAGACATGCTGTAGGTGGATTGGACACTCTAAATTGGCCCTAGGTGTGAGTGCGTGCATGTGTGTGCCTTCTGTGGAAGGTTGGGTGCTGGGTTGACAACTCGACACTGTAAAACTCCACTGCCAATCATGAGCAGACAGGTGATCTGCTGTGGCAACCCCTAACCGGGAAAAGCCAAAAGAAGACTGCATTGCATTGTTTAGCAGATGTCTTAGTGTCTGTACTGCAAAATAAAGCTTTCAAATGAAATCCAAATCATCGTAGAAGTAAAGCAGTATGCACATTACAGTGTTTATAGTAAATGGTTTGAAATAGCCAAATAATGGGACATTTGAATGGCTGCAGGGAGAGGCTCCATTCAACCATGATTTTGTGAGGGGGGAAGGGCGACAAACTCAGAGACAGCCCTGGCTGAACTATACCTATCAACTGTCAATATTTTCACAGAATGAATAGATTTTTGCTTCTTATTTTTGGTTTGTTCCTCATAAAATTTGTGGTTTTCTGGCAAATCATTTAGAAATTAAGTCACTAAATAATGACAGACATTGAGTTTCAGACTTTATGACCTTCAGAGAAATGCATGCTAAAGCAAGACCTGTTATTCCATCAACTAAGTTAATACAAGAGCAATATTTAGTACTGTTTGTATGTTCCCCCAGTATATTTGGCCTTGTCCAGATTTCCTGCATTAACAGGTTGAAAGGTACTTGCAAATAAATTGCTTTATAGAGTTAGGCATATCCAAACCACTCAACTGTCCCCAATTTTGTCTCAAAATGTTGCTCTCCCTCTAATAATCCCTCCACAAAATGGCAATTTTGGAAGAAAACGTGGAGGGTTTACAATTAATAAAAAACTGTAATAATCAGAGTTATAGATTACTTTTATTTCAGAAATGCATGTATATTCATTTATTTTGTCAGCTACTTTAGTTAACAGTACTAATATTTAAAAAAAAGTGTGCTTTCTTTGACAGGTTCCCAGCTGTATTGCGTGGCTACTTTATATTTTTGTATCACATTTTTGATCCATTTTTCATAAAATGTTGGTTTTCTGGCAAATTAGAGGCAAATCATTAAAGATTGAAGTTAAAAAATAATGACAGACATTTGAGTTTCCAATTTCATACCCTTCAGAACATTCAAACTGATGCAAGACCTTATTCTATTAGAAAGTTTATAACAGCAATATTTAAAAAATGTCCTTATTTTTGGGCTTTTTTCCCACTTCTATGTATGGCTTTGTCCAGATTTCTTGCTCTGAGGTTGAAAGGTATGTCAAATATGTCAGGGCCATCACAATCCGCCAGAGACATTTCAAATTGTGACATACTTGTTGTACCACCACTCCCCCATGTAGTGACTCTGGATGTGTCCAAGCAAGGCAAGGAGTAGTTATGCAGTGTAAGTGTGCAGAATATCCTGCCATCCAAGGTAGACACAAGTACTATAGTGGCTTTTCATCTGTCCTTGCTTGATTTTGCAGAATGTTCTGGTTTTCTGTCATATTTTTATACTGTTGATTTATGCTTCTTATTATTCAGAAAGTGTCCATTGCTCTGTGTTTACGTAGCAATGTTTTCATGACCATCAGGTAAGCTTGTCCGAGATTGTAAGATGCAAGTAAGCTTTAATAAGCATACTGTTAAAGAATTACCAAAATAGAAAGCCTTTTTGTTGTTGCCATGCAGAGAATACTTACATAACTAGATAATGTATATGCCTTGAGTATTGAAATGTATATGACAGTATTTGTAATAAAAGACAGGATTACAGTATTTTAAGAAGCTCATTACCTTTGTTGGAGACTTGCAGTCATCTTTGCAGGCTTTACATGTAAACTAAACAGAATGCCAATCTATCATGTGTGGTCCATAACTTGTGCAGTAATCCTTTAAGCAATTTATCTTGAGCTTGTTTCTTGTTTGCTGTTCATTTTTTACTTTGATCATGTTTTCTCCATGAAACAAGTAGATAGTTGTCAGGCAGCAAGTCTCTTTTGGATAAGAAACATTTTTACAAGTGGGGGTATCACAGAGATTGCTACTTTCAGCATGCTACTTTGTACTTTAATAAAGCTAAATATAAATTATAATTAGAACTGCAGTGCAAGGAAAAGTGGTTTGAGTTGAGTGCTGCTTGTTTTTCTTATACTTGATTTTGACTGGCATTCCAGTAATGTATTTAAAAAGTAATTTTTTTTTATGCCTTGCAACCTTTTTGTTTCCATCTAGATATTAATTAAGCTGTCATGCAGCCATCGTCTTCTTTCGGCTGTTCCCGTTAGGGTTCGCCACAGTGGATCATCTGTTTCCATTTTTTACTGTCCTCTGCATCTTGCTCTGTCACACCAACCAACTGCATGTCCTCTCTCACCACATCCATAAACCTTATCTTAGGCCTTCCTGTTGCCTGGTAGCCTCATCCTTAGCATCCTTTTCCCAATATACTCAGCATCCCTCCTCAGCACATGTCCAAACCAATGTAATCTTGCCTCTCTGACTTTGTCTACAAACCTTCCAACCTGGGCTAACCCTCTAATATACTTATTCCTGATCCTGTCCACCCTCGTCACACTCAGTGCAAATCTTAACATCTTTAACTCTGCCAAATCAAGCTCTAACTCCTGCCTTTTTGACAATGCCACTGTCTCCAACCCATGTAACATAGCTGGTCTCACTACCCTCTTGCAGACCTTCCCTTTCACTCTTACTGGTACTTGTCTGTCACAAATCACTCCTGACACTCTTCTCCACCCACTCCATCCTGCCTGTACTCTCTTCTTCACCTCTCTTCCACACTCACCATTACTCTGAACTATTGATCCCAAGTATTTAAACTCATTCACCTTCACCATTTCTACTCCTTGCATCCTCACCATTCCTCTATCCTCCCTCTCATTCACACACATATATTCTCTTAGTCCTGCTGACCTTCATTCCTCTTCTCTCTAGAGTATATCTCCATCTCTCCAGGGTCTCCTCCACCTGTTCCCTACTCTTACTATAGATCACAATGTCATCTGCCCACATCATAGTCCACGAGGACTCCTGTTTGATCTCATCTGCCAACCTGTCCATCACCATTGCAAATAAGGAAGGGCTCAGAGCTGATCCTTGATGTAATCCCACCTCCATCTTAAATGTATCAGTCACTCCCACTGCAGATCTCACCGCTGTCACACTACCCTCGCACATATCCTGAACCACTCTTACATACTTCTCTGACACTCCCGACTTCCTCATCCAATACCACAACTCCTCTGTAAGCACCCTGTCATATGCTTTCTCTAAGTCTACAAAAACACAATGCAACTCCTTCTGACCTTCTCTGTACTTCTCCATCAACACTCTCAGGGAAAACATTGCATCTGTAGTGCTCTTTCCCAGCATGAAACAATACTGCTGATCACTAATCATCATGCTCCTTCTTAACCTAGCTTCCACTACTCTTTCCCATAACGTCATGCTGTGACTGATCAATTTAATCCCTCTGTAGTTACTACAGCTCTGCACATCACCCTTATTCTTAGAAATCAGTACCAAAACACTTTTTCTCCATTCCTCAGGCATCCTCTCACTTTCCAAGATTTCATTAAACAAGCTGGTTAAAAACTCCACTGCCATTTCACCTAAACACCTCCATGCTTCCACAGGTATGTCATCTGGACCAACAGCCTTTCCATTCTTCATCCTCTTCATAGCTATCCTTACTTTCTCCTTGCTAATCCACTGCACTTCATGATTCATTATCCCCACATCATCTAACCTTCTCTTCCTCTCATTCTCTTCATTCATCAACCCCTCAAAGTACTCTTTCCATCTGCTCAACACACTCTCCTCGCTTGTGAGTATGTTTCCCTCATTATCCATTATCACCTTTACCTGCTGCACATCTTTCCTAGATCGGTCCCTTTGTCTAGCCAATCGGTATAGGTCCTTTTCTCCCTCCTTAGTGTCCAACCATTCATACAACAATTCATACATCTTATCCTTAGCCTTCGCCACCTCTCTCTTTGACATGCACCTCATCTCCTTATACTCCTGTCTACTTTCTTCATCTCTCTGACAATTCCACTTCTTCTTTGCCAACCTTTTTCTCTGTATACTCTTCTGTGCTTCCTCATTCCACCACCATGTCTCCTTGTCATCCTTCCTCAGTCCAGATGTCATACCAAACACCTTTCTAGCCGTCTCTCTTACTAGCTCTGCTGTAGTTACCCAGCTATTTGGAAACTCTTCACTGCCACACAGTGACTGTCTTAACTCATCCCTGAACTCCACCTCACAATTACCCTTTTGCAATTTCCACCATTTGATTCTTGGTGCTACCCTCACACTCCTCCTCCTCTTCTTGATCACCAACGTCATCCTACAAACCACCATCCTCTGCTGCCTAACTACACTTTCCCCGGTCACCACTTTACAGTCTCCAATCTCCTTCAAACTGGCCCTCCTACATAAGATATAATCCACCTGTGTGCATCTTCCTCCACTCTTGTATGTCACCCTATGCTCCTCCATTTTGTTAAAATATGTATTTACCACAGCCATGCCCATACTTTTCACAAAATCCACTACCATCTGACCTTCTGCATTCCTTTGTTTAACACCATACCTACCCATCACTTCTTCATCCTCTCTGTTCCCTTTACCAACATGCCCATTGAAATCTGCTCCAATCACCACTCTCTCACCCTTGGGTACAGTCATCACCACTTCATCCAACTCACTCCAAAATTTTTCTTTCTCGTCTATCGCACACCCAACTTGTGGAGCATATGCATTAACAACATTGATCATTACACCATCAATTTCCAGCTTCATAAACATCACTCTATCCGACTCTTTTCACCTCCAAAACACTCTTAGCATACTGTTCCTTCAGGATAACTCCTACACCATTTCTCCTCCCATCCACACCATGATAAAACAATTTGAACCCACCTCCGATACACCTAGCCTTACTCCCCTTCCATCTGGTCTCTTGCACACACAATATACCAACCTTCCTTCTGTCCATCATATCGGCTAGCTCTCTCCCTATACCAGTCATACTGCCAACATTCAAAGTTCCAACCCTCACTACCACAGTCCTAGCCTTTCTCCTCTCTTCCTGCCTTCGGCCATGCCTTCCACCTCTTCTCCTCCTTCGGTCAACAGTAGCTCAATTTCTGCCAGCACCCTGTTGGCTAACAGTACTGGTGGCAGCCATTGTTAACCCGGGCCTCAACCGATCCGGTATATAAATATTTACTGCTGTCCACATGAATAATTTGGCAAAGTTTTACACCGGATGCCATTCCTGATGCAACCCTCCCCATTTATCCAGGCTTGGGATCGGCATAAAGAAATGCACTGGCTTGTGCATCCCCATGCAGCCAATGCATTGAAATATTTTTTTTCTACACTTTATTTGTCTTAATTGGAGACTCATAATGATGGTTTAGCACCCAGGGCAGTGCATTTAATTAAAGTTCCAGTTTTTCTGGTTTTTGATCATAGCTCCTCCCCTTTCTAGTTGGCTGCACCCCTTCCCATTGGCCCCACCCATTCAGCTGTCTCCTGCAGCCCCCCCCCTTTGATTTGAAGTCACCAGCCACCACTGCAGTCTTACATCTTACTTTGTATGGCCAATATGTATACTCTGTCACTGAGTTTGGGATTTTGTTTCCCCCATTAAATATGGCTTTATCCTAATTTCTTACTGTAGGAGGTTGAGAGGTATGTTAGGCATAGCTCTCAACCAGACAGTGACAAATATCCACAAAACAGGGCCAGAGTACATCAGGGACATTCAGGGACACTTTTACAATGTTAGTACTATTTATGTGTGACAATGACAGACTGGGAGGAGGTGAATTACAGTACAACATTTGATGTTGCAGGAGTGTACACCCTTATTTAGTGTCACTATGTCTTACGTGTAATCCACTATCTTTACTACCATAGCCGGCCATTGTAGGAGGGATACACAGGGACAGCAAGGACAATTGAGTGGCATGTCTGTTGGTGTTGGACAGAAGACTATCACTGACATGTCATTATCATAGATCTAATACAAGCTTATTGTTTTAATCCCTATTCCCCATACCTCCATCCTCCCATTTGCATCCTGTTTTTTGGGGAAATGTAGTACATACCTGGTAGAGTGATGTACTCCTTTTTTGCAGCGTTCATTTGCAAATGGTTTGCACATACACTCTCTGTGTGAGTAGAACCACATACAGACCTGTTCCCCATAAGTGTGTGCGCTTGCATTTTGTAGGTAATGCTCATTAACAGGTAATTGCCTCTGCACCAATCTGTGGCTCAGAATTGCTAGCTGCATCCAAAACAGCTGAATTGCACTATTATTAGCCAATGACATGCCACTACAATGGAATATATAAGGCCTTCATGTAGGCCTGTCTTAGTTTCTGAGATCGGCATTATTGAGGGGTGGAGACTACAGCATTGCAGAGGGTAAGTACAAATACTGTCCACTGTAGAGATGTATGAAGTATGCCCACAATTTTGCCTCATATGTTTGGTCAGTGTCCCATGCCAGTGTAATCATCTGGCAGTTCACTGCCAAACATTATGGGTTGAGGTCAGAAAGGGGAGAGAGACATGTGAGCGTCACACTTCATACCAGTCATAATATGCATGCCAATGCAGTAGCTGCTATTCTATCAATTTACTATCTTTGTAGCAGCAAACAGTGAAACATGTACCTATCTCTGAGCCATTGCCCCCCTTTATGTACAGTTGTGTCTGGATCCTTTGTTATAGGGGGTTGGGAGGTATGGTCCATCTGTACCAGCTACCTTAACATACAGTTGTATATGCTGTAGGCTGCAGCTGCTGTTTCAGCCTAGGACACAATGGAGGCAGTGTGACCACTTTCGCAGGCTTACAAGCTGTACAAGTTACTGTTAGCTGTGTTAGCCCTGTCATTACAGCAGAGCTAGGGTAAGGGTACCTGTTACAGTCCAATTGAGGCATGTGCTTAAGGTACGTCTGTTATGCAACAGTGCCAATAGCAGAGTAGTAGGTGACATATAGTTAGGCTATATGAATATGTGCAGTATGTCCCTACCTGTAGGCCAATTATTTGCAAAATTGGTAGCTGATAATTCAGTAGCAGTAACCTATGGGGATTAAAAGTGCATGCCTCACTCATTACTTGCTGTGTTCACAATAATGCAATTGAAGTGCAACACAGTGGATTTGAACCAAGAACTGTATGTGGCAAAATATTCTGTATGGAAGACATTTAACAGACTGAGATACTGAGTCAGTGCAAAAGCAAGTGTATTTGTTAGATATATGTGCTGACATACAGGTTGTGACACACATTATCTGCATCCATCAGTATATGCATGGCTTTCAAAGGCAGTTGTTCTGCAGCAGGGTCCCATTTGAACACATGTTTTCTGCCATTGATGCCTTAGGTGTGTTTGAAGATGCTGTAGGTAAAAGGGAACATTTACCTGCTATCCCAGGACTCACATACTGCCATTATTATTTATTTGGCTGTCTACTGGTGTATCTTTGCATCAAAGTCCCAGGTACACTCCCATTTTTCACATTAGGTTTGATTTAAGTCTGTCAGTGGCAATCATTATGTATTGCTGGAAACAACTGTTTTAATTAAGATGTATGTGACCTAGTGGATTAGTGCAGTAGGCTGTAGTTCACAGGGGCCTGGGTTGGAAACACAGCAGGGGTGATTATTTTAGACATGTGCCTAACACTGTGAGAAACACATAGGATCATTAAAGCACATTAAATGTCATTTAAGTGGCTTTGCGTGGTGCAACATGCCACTCTGCATTGCGGCATCCCCTTAGCTCCGTGCAAACCTGCACTAAAAAATTAAAAAGAAAAGAAAAAGGGGATGATCAGACAATGGTGAAATGGGGGCAAGCAGGGGGGGAAACATAATGAAAGGCAAGTAGGGATGTGCAGGATGGGTGTAGAGAAGGACCATAGCTTTCCATTTCTTGTATAGCAACAGCTGTGCTGTTTGACAGATTTTTGTGGATGAATTTGGACTATCAAACCAAAGGGAGAGAGGGGTGAGGATAACATAAATGTGTTGTCAAGCCAATGGACCAAATTAGTTGTGTCCAGTGGACACGTGTGTGAAATGGAAAGCTATGTATGGGACGATATTTTTTTTTGCGGGACAGGTACTCATTTTTTTTTTTTATGAGGAGAGACTGGAATATTGGGGAAGGGATATAAGTATTTGTGGGGAGGTAAGTTGGGTAGGAGAGGATGCAACTGCAGACAGATAAGACAGACAAAACAGCAGATGGGGTGATGTGTGACACATGAGGAGGTAAACACCTTGAATGAGGAGTGTGTTGTGGAATCTGAAGTGCATGTGTCTCCAGATGTCAGCAGTGTGACTGAGGTTCACAACCATGGGCAGTCCACACTGCTCCTTCATTGCCCCGAAGATAGCTGTGCTGGAGGCTGGGCACCAGGGGCAGCCGGCCCTACCAGGTTGTTGAGTCTGCCCCCAATCTGGTGCAGGTGATGTTAATAGCTCCTATGAACAATTCTGGACACCATGGCTGTTAGTCGATCCTGGGCGACTACCACCACCCATCCCCATGAGGCAGTTCTACCTGAAGGTGGTGCAGGGCCAGTGGAGGGGGCCCCACCAGCTTGGATCCCAGACATGCTGGGACCCAGTGCCACGGCCGGCTGAGGTAGGGTAGTCGGATTAGCAGGAACTGGCCTACCCTGATGTGCTGTGTTTATGGAGGTGAAGCAATACATTCATGTTAGTTATGATTAGTTATAAGCAAAATTATTGTTAGTAATAATAACATGCCAAACATTAGACATAACCTCATTACATTTCAGTGCATATTATGTGAGAAACACAACAATGAATAACAGAACAGTCAGTTTATTAACAGTATGCCAGTATTACAGCACATGGCCATTAGAATAGGTAATTCAACAAGGTATATATATATATATATATATATATATATATATATATATATATATATATATATATATATGCAACCATTGTAATACATAACAATAATAAAACACATGCCCCAAAATAAAGTTTATGGAACAACATATGTTAATAGTAAACCATAACCAATGCATAACAATAATATATATTTGAAGATGAGGGGTGGAGAGAGCGAGAGAGAAATACAGTCCATTAATACCATTATAGGTTATATAGTTGACAACAGTACTGCTATCTACTCTATTGGTCTGTCATTTATTTATGTGGAAAAATGCCCTATAGCTGCTTTAGCATGTACATACCTCTCAAACTATCTGCATGGGACAGTATGGGCTAATCAGTAACAACTGCAGGTACACAACTACACAGAACACTTGCACATCAGGTGTACCTATATAGCTATCAAGGTGTACTGTGGGCTGATGTAGTGTTACTTTGCTATTTACATAATCATGTCAATGATACATCTGTGTTAGAGGGATTACATAACAGTAATTACATTCCATGACAGCGTGAGACTTGAGAGACATGTATGTGTACAGCACAGACAATAAACAACTATCATGCCTTGCTTGGCAGACATGTGGATAGAAGCCAATAGCAGTGATTGCAGAGGACATCTGCATGAAATGTATTAATTGACTACAGCAACCTTTAACACACACTCCAGACATGCAGCCATACCAAAGCTTACACCTTTTATTTCTTTTAGTTTATTTTATTATTATTACACTCATTTCCTTTATTTTATGCTGTATTTTCACATTCCTGGTAATGATTGTAACAGTCTGTGACATGTAAACACACAATAATGTAGTCATAATATGGGATGACTCACCCATTTAACTGTAGTTCCTATGGAGAGAATATCTGTAAACATTACTTGACTGCTACTGTAATATTTAGATGTACATAGCACTGGATTCAAACCCTGGTCTGTGTGTGGCAAAAAATATACTTCATATACAGCATTTAGCAAAATGAGCTACTGAGTCACTGCTGATTACTGACTGACTGATATTTTCCTAGAGCTCAACTGGCACCAAAATATCATCTGGTAATAGTGGCACAGTTTTATACTTGACTACAGTAACAGCTGAACACACATACATGTCATCCAAGCATGACAAAGATACTAGGTAAAGTATACATTACTACATAGAATTCAGGTGTACACAATACATTGTTAGTGTGTTGAAATATCTGTGAAGTCAACAAACAATATCTGATTATGAGTTATTATTTGCAGTCTACAGCTAGTAAACTGTTATACCTGAGTGCACCACTGTATCTCACAGCCTTAATGCTTGTAGCTAACATGCAATGGTAAAAACAAGACAATCCTGCTATACATGATTTACCTTGGTGTTATTGCTATTGGTCAATGTGTCATTGCAGACCAGTTGTCATAAGTTAAATAATCTGTTTAACTGTTGTAGGCTACACACTAAAGTGTGATAGCCTTTTCTGTGCATTTAAAGTGTTGTTTTGATTGCATCTGCTCTATTTTCTGAAAAAAAATATATATATACTTGTTTCCCGCCTTTCTGAACTAGTATAGTCCAGTTTTCAGGTTATTGCTGAATCCAGGGCTGTGTTACAAGTTTCTGTGTTGCCCATACCTTACTTGGATAGAAGGAAGTTTCTCTGTTCACCTGTGAGAGAGTGGAGTTTTGAGCAGCCTATCTGTCCCTGGAGGAGTGGTTTCAGCCCAGAAGTTAGTAGTTTATTTGCTATTTTGGGCAAATTTCTATCTCTTTCACTTCCCTGCTATAAAAACTGCATTTGTGCGGTTTTGCACACCGGGCAGTGTCAGTTAGCTAGAGTTAAACTATTCTAGGCTCCACGAAGTCTACTCTTCAATTTTACCCTTGGAACTAGACAAACCTTCAACTTTAGCACTCAAACCATTCATTTCACAGTCAAGCACTTGCTTAAAACTCATAGCAAGCACTAATTAACCCTAGCACTAGGACCCCCTCTATACTGTCCAGAAGTACAAGTCTCTCTATTCATCCCCACCAGCCAATCAGAAAACCAGCTTACTTTACCTATTCAGGCATGCCCAAAGGGCAGTTTCCGGTGTACTCTCCAGTCCAACTGGTGAATCTGGGCATTTTGAGGCAATGTTACAACTGCCTCATGTAGACAGACAACCCCCTCCTCCTACCACCAAACACTAATATATGTGAGAGATGCAATTATATAGCCAAACTGGAGGCAAAGCTCTCTCAACCCAAGACTGGAACTAACAGCCAAGAGGAGAAGGTTAATACTTGCAACACACCACCAGTCTCACATAGACCTAATAAACCAACACTGGCAAATAACACACACAAATACATGAAAACATACTCAGAGGCACTAAATAAAAATCTGCAAAAGCAAGAGAGACCTTCAAAGCAGACATCCAAGCAACCTCCACACCTCATCATCAACTATGAAACACATACTTCACATAATCAGTGTACCATGCAATCATAGCCCTTAAGGCAAAATAACATACCCAACACACTAGTAATAGATGACTCTATAGTCAGGCACACTGATGTCCCACTAACTGGGCTGGACAAGGAGAAGGTTACAGTTAGCTGCCTGTCAGGCGCCAGGATCCGCCACATAACACAAGCACTCAGGTCACTCCAGAACAAGTACAAATATGACTCTGTCATTGTCCATATCGGTGTGAATGACCTCAGATGTACCTCCCTGGACTACATGAAAAGAGACATGGAAGAGCTCTCTGATCATGTAGCCCAGGCTGATATGATCCTGACCCTATGTAGTATCTTGCCCTCACCAAGAATGATGCCACAGTATAAAGAAAAAATTATCAATTTCAACAATTGGCTCAGTTTTTGGTGTCATTCAAAGGGGATCCAATATCTGTCCCCCTAGGATGACATGCTTGACAAGCCACGTTGCTTTGCAAGAGATGGCTTGCACCTATCACCCTTAGGCTTTTGAATACTGGCTAAGGCTCTTGCCACCCCATAGTGCCTTTTTTAGGCAAGGCTCAAAAGACAAACCCACCACCATAAATAGCACAAGTAACGAAAAACTGAGGGTAATGCTACTCAACGCCAGAAGTCTAAACCTCAAAATGCACGCACTCAAGGCACTCTCAGTATGGAGAACATTGACATCTGTGCAGTAACAGAAACCTGGTTTAAGGTTCCTGAGAGCACCCCAGCACTACTAGGCTATAACTCATACCATACCATTTGGCCACAGAACCAGGACTGAAACACAAAAGGCGAGAGTGTATCCATATTCATCAAGGATACCCACACCTCCAGGTTAGTGGTGCAGCACAATGCATCAGAGATACTCCACGTGCAACTAACAATGGGTAAAACTGCAATCCAAATTGTAGCTTGCTGCAAATCACCCACCATGACCCAGGACCCCAATTCCGCATTTCTGGAGACACTGGGAAATATGAAGGTCCTACCAAACACCCTAATGCTGGGTGATTTCAATTACCCAAACATAAACTGGGAGAACTACTCAAGTACTAACTCCCTTGCTCAATGCTTCCTAGAATTTATAAACTCGAATGCCCTGGATCAACTGATCAACACTTTCACCAGAGGGAACAACATATTGGACCTGGTCATCACCAACATGGGCGACCGGTGTTCCACACCGGAGGTCGACCACTCGCTGGTTAGATCAGACCATAGACTAATCACACTGGATATCCACATTCTGCCCCCACCCCCAATCAAGGGAACCACCATGAAAAACTTTTCAAAAGCAAACTTCACGTTACTTAAGACCGAAGTGGAAAGGTTCACAGCCCCCATGTTAAAGGACAATGCTGTCCAAGCTGCTGAAACCTTTACAAAGGCACTCTATGAGCATCTGCAGGAATGCATGAATCATGCTATCCCAAACAAAACTAAGACTCACTCCTCCAAGAAAAGGAAACCAGTCTGGTGGACCCCTGCCATAAACAAGCTATACAACAGAAGGAGGAAACTAGTACAAAAAAGAGTAAAATCCCAAGAAAGAAAGACACCCCTAATCAGTATCAGCAAATAACTGTGATCCCTCATTAAATCATCCAAGGCTAGTTTCGAAAGAAAAATTGCCAATGACTCCAAAGATAACCACAAAGCATTCTTTAGCTATGTCAAGAACCTAAGTGGAACCCCTCAGATCTGTTCTGAGTTAGTGCAGAATGGCACAAAATACACTGAACTGACTGATATTGCCAACATTCTGGCAGACAGGTTTAGTGTAAACTTCACCCCCCTCTCACCCCCTAAAGGGCCCATAACCATACCAGAAGAATGTAGGGCCCTATCAATCACCGACACACAGGTTAAAACAGCCCTATCCAAAACCAAAAGCACAGCTTCAATGGGCCCGGACGGTGTCGCAGGCTGTGTCTTATAAGAGCTCGAAAATGAACTAACCCCTCACCTAAACACACTGTTCAAACTCAGCCTCTCTACAGGCTACATACCCACAGAGTGGTGCACAGCAACAGTTATCCCACTCCACAAAGGTGGAGTCACAACAGACCCTGGGAACTATTGCCTATAAGCACTAGCCTGGTTTGCAAGGCTATGGAGCACATCATCATGGACCTCTTTAACAGAGACATTGGGAACCTCCAAACCTTGGACCCTATCCAGTTTGGCTTTGTTAAGGGCAGATCATGCCTCCTAAACCTGGTGGACTTCTTTGAGACAGTTACCAAGGCATTAGACGAGGGAAAGGAATTCCACACAGCCTACCTAGACCTCGCAACAGCATTTGACACCATTGCCCATTCTAATATTATAGATAAGCTCACCAGCTTGAACATAAATCCCTATGTCATGAGATGGGTTGCCAACTGGCTCATGGATAGAACCCACACGGTGAGAGTTGCAGGCTCTACATCCGACTCTAAACCAGTTACAAGTGGCATCCCCCAGGGCTCAGTTCTAGGACCCCTCCTGTTCAGTATATACTTCTCAGGGGTACAGGCAAGCATAAGAGGACTTATGGCTGACCAGATTCACAGACGACTGCAAACTAGGGACCATAATTGATTCAATGGCTGATACAGACACCCTCCAGAAGGGTCTCACTGAGACAGATACCTGGTGTCAAAATCATGGCCAAAAAGTGCATAGTCATCCCCATTGGAAAAAATAAAGTACCCACGAACTACCACATAGGTGGTAGTCCCCTAAATACAGAAAATGTAATAAGGGATCTGGGGACCCAAGTAGATAGCAATCTCTCCTTTGATAATCATATTGCCAAGATGGTTAGAAAATCCTTCTATGTGGCCCACCTAATCACAAAAGGGTTCACATCTAGAACAAAAGAGGTTATTGTGCCTCTCTGCTCATCACTCATTAGACCCATCATAGAATACAATGCCCCATTTGGGATGTACCTTACAAGACACCTGCAACAACTGGAAAGATCACAAAAGTACCTCACCAAGAGGATTACTGGCCTCAAACAGATGCCCTATGCAACCCAACTCAAGAAACTCCAGCTGTACTCGGTTGCATACCGCTTACTCAGAGGTGATCTCTGCCTGACGTACAAGGCCAAGTCCAACCCAGAATTGATGAGCATGCTCTACCTAAAAAAAAACAAATCCCGGAGAGCCACACGCTCTAGAGATATAAACCTCACCACATCCATAAATAGAACATGCTGCAGAGATAGATTCCTGTCCTAGAGACTCCCCAGGCTTTGGAACAGGATTCCAATATACATCAGGCAGAGCTCCTCACTAACACTCTTCAAGAGAAACCTTGACGGGTGGATGGGAAACAGAAAATTTACCCCGGGGATCACTGCAGTGGCTCTTCTGGACAGTGGCTCAGGTAACTAATGGCTCTGCTGGAAAGAGGCACAGGGAACTAATCTAAGGGGGTGGTGAAAGCCAGCACATTCTGGCTAGGCTTATATTGTTTATGCAGTGCTTAGCAGCTCTTAGCTTAGTGCAGCAGGCCAGTATTTAAAAATAATTGCATAATTTCTATTTGTAACAAAAATGCTAACTTGCTCTTCCATGTATTCAAATCCTGCACCTACTGCACATGAGGCCATAACTCTACCCATTTAGCTACATGGATATGTGGAAACTTGCTATACCTTTACATATACCTCTGAGCTACCTTTAAGCAGTGCTGAGCATCACTGCATGCCATGCAAACCCACTCAACTATGCTTAAACTTGACCTTTACAGAACTAATTAAATGTATCCAGTTTCTATTTTTGGATGTCTGGCATGTGTCTCTGTACCACTTAGCACTGCTGTACTCTGCGGCACACCACACAAACATGCTTTAAAAAAATTACATTGGTATAATACAGTTGGACAGTGCAGGGAGTGTGTTACTCATCTGCAGACACAGTTAGCACCCACTCCCTATACTTATTTAGTAACCATGTCCCACAGCTCTCCCTCAGCAATGGGCCATGATTAATATGCATGGCATGCTGCTGAGTGGGAACTGTGTATACAGACATAGTAACATTCTGTGTAGGTTCATAGGTTCACAGGTTGGTACTAGGCTATCAACCATAGGGCCTATACAAGCCTAGCCATAACAATTTCCTGGCTGTTTCTTCCCACACTATTTACTTCACTGGACCCCTGTCTAGCAGGGTGACTGATGTGATCCCCAGGGTGAATTTCCTTTCTCCCATCCAATCGTCAAGGTTCCTTTTGAAGAGGGCCAAAGAGGTGCTCTGCTTGACATGTATGGGCAGTCTATTCCAGAGTCTGGAGAGTCTCTGGGTCAGGAACCTATCCCTCCAGCATGTTTTGTTTATTGTGATGACAAGGTTTAGATCCCTGGAGCATGTGGCTCTGAAGGATTGGGATTTCTTTAAGTGTAGCATGTCCAACAGCTCTGGGTTTGACATGGCCTTGTATGTTAACTCATTCCCTCCAGCAGAGCTATTTTGAGTGTATACCTTTAACTCCCAGTGGGTGGGGCTTCAGCCTTTAAAAAAATGAATTTATCACCTTACAGTTCTAACAAATACTTATTAACAGAGGTCATATATCAATACAATTGTGTTTGTCATCATATATGCTTCAAGATAAAATATTCTGATACCTTGTGTATAGCATGGATTTGGATTTATTAATGTAAATATGAACAGGCAATATTTGATGCCTAGAGGAGCAGTAGGAGGTAACTGCAGAAACGCCTGTAGACGTCACTCGGCAGAGATCGCCTCTGAGTAGATGATATGCAACAGAGTATAGCTGGAGTTTTTTAAGGCGGTCAGCATAAGGCATCTGCTTTAGGCCTGTGATTCTTTTAGTGAGGTATTTCTGTGGCCTTTCCAGTTGTTGCAGATGTCTTGAGAGGTACATGTCAAATGGGGCATTGTATTCTATAATGGGTCTATTGAGGGATGAGTACAGTGGGACAATGACCTCCTTTTTTTCTGGATGAAAAGCCCATAATGATGAGGTGTGCCACATAGAAGGATTTCCTCACTGTTGTGGCGATGTGGTTATCGAAGATGAGACCACTGTCCACCTGTGTCCCTAAATCTCTTATCACATTTTTGGTGTTTAGTGTACTGCCACCTATGTGGCAATTCATGGGTACATGCTTTTTCCCAAAGGGGATAACTACATTTCTTGGCATTGAGCTTGAGCCCATGGCTCTGGCACCAAGCATCTGTTTCTGTAAGGCCCTTTTGTTGAGTATCCACATTATTTGGGGATTCAATAATGGCTCCCAGTTTGCAGTCATCTGGAAACTTTGTTAGCCAGAGTCCCATAGTGTTGGCCTGTACTTCAGAAAAGTAGATGCCAAACAAGACCGGTCCCAGGACTGAACCCTGAGGTACTCCACTTGTCACTTGTCTGGAGCTGGATTTGGAGTCGGCTACTTTTACAGTGTGGGTTCTGTCAGTAAGCCAGTTGGCAACCCATTGAGTGACATAGGGATTAATGCCCAGCTTAGTAAGTCTATCTATGATTCCACAGTGGGGGATGGTGTCAAAGGCATTGGCGAGGTCCACATAGGCTGTGTGGATGCCTTACCCTCATCCACTGCTCCGGAGACTGATTTGAAGAAGTCAATTAGGTTCAGGAGACAAGATAGGCCCTTCACGAACCCAAACTGGGTGGGGTCCAGTGTTTGTAGGTTGTTAATGTCTTTGTTTATAAGTTCCATGATAATACATTTCATGGCCTTGCAGATCAGGCTCATCAGACTGATGCGGCGGTAGTTCCTGGGATCCAAGGTGGATCCCCCCTTGTGGAGTGGGATAACTGTAGCTGTGCACCACTCAGTGGGCACAAAGCCTGAGGTGAGGCTATGATTAAACATGACACTTAGGTGAGGTGCCAGTTCATTTTGTAGTTCATGTAGTACACAGCCTGGGATGTCATCTGGTCCCATGGATGCTGTATTCTTAGCTTTGAAGAGTGCATTTTTTACCTGTGTGGGTGTTATTACCAGAATGTGGCAATCTTCCAGTATTGAGATGGGCCATTTATGGGGTGAGAGGGGGGTGAAGTTGGCACTGAATTGATCTGCCAGGATATTGGCAATATCCTTGGGATCAGTATATTTAATGCCATTCTGTTTTAGCTTAGAGCAGATCTGAGCATTGTCATTTAGATTCTTGACACAGTTATAGAATGCCTTGTGGTTGTCTTTGGAATCTTTAGCAATTTTATTTTCGTAACTAGCTTTGGAGGATTTTATGAGGGATCTCAGCTTCTTACTGAGGCTCTACACTACGCCTGCATGAATTTTATTAAATATAGGGAATTATTTTATTGTACCACCAAATAACATAACTTTAGTTTGTATTGCATGTCACAGGTCCTGTACTGATAAACTATATTTTCTTTAACAATGCGAATGGGGTGCAAGCACCCACTTAAATCCCCCAGTAATTCTAAAGGTTAACAGACATAATTAATGGAAATAGTTTGTTATAATGGATTTTATATACATGTTCTAATACATAAGTACTTCATTCTAAAACTCACTCAACTGGCATATCAGTCCTTTTCTCAAAATGCTTTAGTTAACTGGTAAGCATTATTAAGATATGCAAGAATTAATAAAAGTGAGATTAGAGTCTGTATTTAAAGATAAATACAATGAGGCAGGAAACAAGAAAAAGTAACACAGTTTAAAAGAAACCAGGTATATCAGTAACAGAATTCAGATCTTAGAATGAAAGGCACATTTCTATATCATTTGGAAGACGTTGCAGACATTCACAAATAAATAACACATCATAATAAAGGATAGTATGCCAGCAAAATAGCATAGCATAGCAGAAAGAAGCCTTAATTACAGCCCAGGTAACATAGGTTTGATTTGCAACTTAGGTATCTGACCAACTGGAAAGAAAGGACTGGCATGCCCATCCTGGAGGAATGTATACTTGCACACATCTAATGGTCGATCATTGGGGGGGGGGGGGCTGCGTACATGTGTAGGAGGGGAAATGGTCCTAAGGGGAAACAGAAAGGGAGATGGACTGAGTTGCTGCATTGGTGGGATGATGTGCCAGCATATCATATCACATGTCTAGTCCTGAACATTCAACAATTATGCAAGGGGGTTGTTCTGAGCACAAGAAAACCCTTCCAAGCAGTAATACAATGCTGCACTAGTGTCTTTATCTCCTCAATGGCCCTGGATATGGGTTAGGTACAGCCAAGAGAAAGCTAAGGTCGGTACTGTAGGAGAGGAGCTGGTGGTCAGCTGAAGGGATCCAGAAAGAATGCAAGAAAAAATAAATAAAAGAAAGCATGTATGCAATCAGAGTTGCAAGTCAGGAAGAGGATAGTGCAGTCATGAGTTCAGAACAGAAAAGCATTTCCTGTTACTTTGCTTTAGAAAGCAATGATAACAGTCCTGTAAGGGGGTGGGATGAATTGCTACATGGGAGGCTGCAGGTTCACATCTATATAAAAGGGTTCTTGTGGGCTAGCATGTAATATCGATAAGGAAATTCCGTGAATTGGTTGAGGTGAAATATACATATGGAAGTAAGAGAAGTCCTTTTTAAGTAATTTAAACTTATTGTCTTGGAAGAATTTACACTTGGAAGAAAAAGAAATTTAAGAACTACAGGGTGCTCAGGCTGATGTTATCTAACTGTGGGAAAATGGAGTAAGTATTGTTGAAAGAAAACCCTGGAGATAAATTGACAATTGGTTAGAAGATTTAGTATAATGTTAGAATTATATTCACAATAATCACAAGTTTGCAATGCTGGCCATCAAATAGTCAAGGCAAAAACAATGACCATTGTGAGGCCAAACTTTGCCAAAACATAAGCAAGCAAGCGCACATACACACACACACACACACACACACACACACACACACACACACACACACACACACACACACACACGCACACACACACACACACACGCACACACACACGCACACGCACAGACATGCACACACACACACTCACTAATGTGAAGGCTTCACCTTTATAACACTTAATATACTAATTTCATGGTCATGCAACCTCTACAAAAGGGCAATTAGTCCTACACAGTGCAACCCCTTCCCACATGCAAGTCAGTCATTCAAATATTCAACTAAGGGTGTGCTTTCACTTCATGATTGGTTGTTTGAATGCTGTAACAAACTGCCACCAGTATTAGGCATTATCCAATAGAAGCAATATGAACTTCTTGAGAAGTAAAATAAAGTTTGTCAGTGAATGGCAATAAATGTTCCTAGTCCAGTTTTTGGTAAGGTTTTTGACTGCAGACAAAACTGTACAATGTACAAATTATTTATTTATTTATTTGACATTTGTTAATGGGGTTGGTCCAACTGAGCCTAGGGTCAATTTTCAGTGGAGACCCAAGGGGAAGAGCTCCAAACAGACATGCAAAAGACATACAGTAACATCAACGGTCAAAAGTACAAACACATAACATGAGGAGATAAGCCCCAGTCTATAGCACAGAAACTCAGTAATCCAATGAAAATGCCTTTAAAAATGTATACAATGTAAAAGAGGTACACTCAGCTGTTTAACTACGTGTCAGAGAGTAAATGAACTAGCAGGAGGTAATTCTAATAAAACAGAAGAGGTGCAAAAGAGGGGATGTAGAGACAATAATGATGTCATGTGGGGGCTTGGCATGGGCAGGACCAAGTCTTTTAGACATAGCGTTTTAATTCTCTTTCAAACTGGTGCTTTTGGGAGATATTTTTATATTGAGGGGGAGTGTGTTCCAGACATGAGCTACTGAGTACTTTTAAAGGGATTATGATAGTACTCACTACTTTTATTTGGAATCATAAAGTTTTTAAACATATATGCCAACTTACTTTTGTTATACACTCCACTGGATTGTCATATGCCTTTCAGAGTATATTTTATACCACTTTAAGCAGCTTTGTGAATTTTAAGCTATTAAAGTTATTGATGTCTGAAAACCCATCCAGGACAATAGTTCAATAGCCTGATAATTAGTTTACAGTGGGTGGTTTGAGAAGATAAAGAGGTAAGTACATTTGGAAACATATAGATGTAAAAATACCTCATGCACTTAGTAACTGGGTTTCAACTATACTTTAATAAAACCACACTTTGCAAAGATTTGACAGATATTCAGCACTTTCGACTAGCACTAGGTCTTCCCACAATCCAACATTAACATACTTAAACAAAACCACACAAATGTCATGTGATTAAACTATGTATTTAAAATTCTATTGTAATCTACTATTTACACCCTCTTCTATTTTTATTCCACTTTAAAACATTTACATAATTAACTGCTCCATTAATACCTGGAGTCATATAAGTGTCTAGCATAATTTGCAATTTCATCTCAAAAATTTAAGTTCATCATTTTTACATTAACATTAGTTAGAACAAAATCTGCAACATTAAAAACAAACCTTTTAAAATGTTAGCATTCCATAGAGTGTTTAACCAAAGCATTATCAACATGTTTTATTTTAATGACATATTAATGTTCATGCATTATTTTTAAATGACTTGTTTTTCCCCACATAAAATGAATCACAGGAGATTCACTGTGCAAAATACACCACATAAACAGAATTACACGTAAAATACCCTGTAACTACTTAAGACCTACTTGTGGATTCTCAGTAAAAAATAGGACTATCAGATATATGTCTACACATGGAACAATTATAACATGTATATGTCTCTGTTTTTTAGTTCTCAATATTTTTTAAATTTCTTAGGTTCATGTTCCTTTTAATATTTCTCTATTTTTATTAATAAAAAGTGGTTCCTTACCAACCAAACTGAACACTTCTTCATTATCTGATAAAATATGTCATAGGTTCATAGGTTCATAGTTTAGTAATAAGCTAACTGCCCTTGTGAGCCATTTCAAGCTTAGCCAATTATCCCTTGTGAGACTCAAACCCTGCACCTTGTGTTTATAAGGAAAACACCTTAGCCATTACCTGATAAAATATATCAACTATTCTTACTAATGCTTTTAATGACTGGGCTGTCTACCAAAAAATCAATGGCATAGAAATGGACTGATTCTTATCCATATTATAACCCTTTTCATTGACACTATCTGTTCTTTAAAACCCAATAGAGCCTGTACAATCTTTCTAGGACACCCTCTCAAAAAAAAAATGCAAATTCTGTATCGAAACATCAGTGTATACAGGTCAATGGTAAGTGTTTTCTTCTCATTACCTGCCTCTTAATTAAATTATTGTTTAACTAAGTGGGATGCACACTATTATAATATAAAATAATATTACTTGCTGCATTTTTATAAGATACAACAGTGCTTAATTTATCACTCCCGTTTCTTAAATACCCCCCACAACTAAAAATATTCACTTTGCTAACACATTAAATTTAAACAAGTGAAATTCAAAAAGAATGTAGTAACATTCATTTTATTAATAATAATGTTATCTTTTGGTAACACATGACTGAAACACATTCTACTACTATGGCCATTATACATATACACTGTGATAAAAACTAGAGCACAGAACTTAGAAGTTCTATGTTCATAGATGTCAGAAAATATTTAGTACAATATACATTCTACAACATTACATCAGTGAAAGGATTGTGGAAATTCATGGACTTGTTAATGATCTGATAATGTATTTCAGTGCGAATATATACATAATATTACATATGGATATATAACACCCTGGAGCAAAAATGTCACATTTGATACTCATATACTTTAGTGCATATGAACTCCTGCACTAAGTGTACATGATCTGTATTCAAGAACATCTGTGCCACATTTTGTGGGCTGTCTATTTACTCAAAAAGATTATACTAGACAAGTCTACACATTGTGGCAACCCTTATCAATCCCCCTCAACATTTAAGGTTGTAAGATAATCAGTAGGAAAACTAAGATTATGAGGAGGAAGGTGGGAATTATGCTTGTTTGTCTATTCACTCAGAATAGTTTACACTTAGTGTACACTTAATGTTGGCATTAAGGAATGCAGTGCATTGTCTTTTATTGTGCATTAATGAAAATTATGGTATAGAAAGCAGGCAACAGATACAGAGTATTATCTTTTCTCATATCCTAGTCATGTAACAATGTTCCATAATTACGAATATTTGCAGCAGAAAAAAATGAGAACATAGTTCTACTGGCAAGGCATTAACAGTTTGCCAAGTTGAGTACAATGTATAGTTTCATTGATCTTGCAGATATCAGGTCGTAATTTAGAACATGTTTAAATGAAGTAACAGAGCAGATGTAGGCATTATTCTACTAATCATGTAAGGGCAGATTACAGAATGTAAATATACACTCCTAGGAAGAAAGGAGAAAAAGGATCTAGATTCTAAAAGTGTTAAGTCTGCCCTGATTCTGAAAGACTTGCACTCAGTGTAAGTGACTTACTCTGGTGTAAGGCCTATCTATAAACAAGCTTACTAAGGGGACCAGATAACAAAACACCTGCTTTCAACCTGCTCTCATTGTGTAAGTGATAACTTACTGTACACTGAGACGAAATCTTTTGGAATCAAAGCCAAAGAGACCAGAAAATATAATTACACAAATGTTTTTCAGGGGAAAGTTAGACCACATTCACATATTATTTTAAAGAGATAAGGATGTTCCAGGTCTGGGAATCATAGTATAGTATTTTGTTTTAAAATAAGGACTACTGTACCCGTCTAATACAACCTTTATAAGCTGCTGTTGGCTGCTGATTAATATCTGCACTACACTGGATTGCCTTATACATTTCTCAAGTGTTCCTAAATTCTGGCACAGTTAATAAAAACCTCCCCACTTCCCCAGATCACTTATGGAATATCCCCTTTCTATCTTTGAGTTTCACTTTGTTGGTGTTTAGCTCTTTCTTAGAAAAAGGATGTTTTATTGGACTTTCATAATTCCTTTAATGAAGGTGAATGCTTCTGTCATGTTTTTTCTGTTTCGCTCATCAAGTGAAATGCATTGGAACATTCACTTTGTACTCTAGGAACATAGTTTTTCCAGATACATTTGAAAAGTTTCTGTTAATATTCTTGACCAGTAAGAATTATTTTGACTTTCTTGTTACAGTATCCAATAGTTGCTTATGCACTAAAAACAAAACCAATCAGGATTATAAGATTGCAATTCTAACCCTTTGCAGAGCTTTTGCATGTCACAGCTAAACTCTTATAAGAGTTTTATGCACTGTAATCCATCTATCAGTTCACAAAATCTTGTAACTTTAGCAATATTTAGCAATCATTTCCTAGATGATACAGCATCTCACATCCCTCTCTGAACTGACAGGAGCAGGTTAAGGTGTTAACATTACCATACTGCTAATAAACTGGGGTTAGAGCTTCAAAGATACTAAAAGAGAGAACTATTTGGCTTCAATCAAAAAAAAAACAGTCCCTCTCAGCTGGCTCAGAATATGATTTCTTCACATTGCGCATTGCTGATTTGTAATCATTTCGGATCAGAAGAGGATTAAATTGTGGAATGCACTTATTGATTTCTCTTTTCTTTCGGTCTTTCACAGTCAGTTCAGTCTTTATCCTACTATTATAAATAATCCACTATTTGATCTTAATGCAAGCACTGTTAACTCATCCTGTTGCACCATCTACAGATACACATGATATAACAAAGTTACTGTGACTTTCTTTTGCCTTGGCTGTTGCATTGGCTAATGTACTTTCCTCTTCTCCTGGTTCACATTAAGAGAAATCATTGTGAAATCTATTTTTCCTGCCCAAGTTCATAAGGCTAGGGAGGGCCATGCTGCATGCCATACCATGTATTTTCTCAAAAAGAAAGAAATCTGGCAACCACTGATTGAGGCATAGACTCAGGTGGCAGTCGATGCACAAACAATGTGTGTGTGTGTGTCTATTTAATGTCCAATGTCTTGGCAAGATTAAGAGTTAAGATGTTTGTTAATCAAGCTTGTAGGAATTAGAGTAATATAAACTGGCTCACGACCCTCTTGTAAAAACTGTATGCAGACTGCTCCTTCTTTCCTTTTTCTGTTGATCATCTATGGAGCTCTTGAGTGAAGCTGATTAAAACTGCATTTACATCTTAAACTCACTTAGACAAAGGCTGATTGCAAAAACATACATTTGGAATGCTGTAGTCCCTGACTTTAACTCGAAGACAACCAAATTTGAAGAAGTATTCCATGGATGGGTTGGGGGCAGGGGTTGTTCAAGGATCTGGTGAGTCCTCAGGCAAAAGCAGTTTGATGGTGGTCATCATGCCACACTTTGGATCAGTGCCACCTTTACCCATTATTTTAGTATTGACTTCTGAACAATGTTCATTTACCCTAGGAGTGCCTAAAGTGAATAGCTAGCATACTGATACGAAATGAATAACAGCTCACAAGACCTGATGTTAGAAAACTGCATATGACTATAAAATGCTCTTACAATGGATTGAGCCTCCATGGCAGTCACTGGACCACAAACAAAGTTTCTTTCTACTGTTACAGTCCAAAGCCACCTACAATGAAATACATCTAGAACCACAATGGTACTTGGATAACATCACTCCTGTTCCTGGAGAAAAAAATGGTATTCAGACTTATTAAAGTTTAAATATTCAGTGCCAAGATGAAACCTAACTTCAGCTCATTGCACCAAAGATAGAAGTGATCCTCTGGCATAGACAATGATTTTAAAGTGATTCCTTTGTCATGTTTTATTATGAATATTTTTATTGAAATTTTCCAGACAACCTTTGCAAAATAAGATATCTTGCTACTTTATTTATATAAGTCTGTAGATAATGTTACCTGAATTTTCAGTCATGTTTATGCATTTCAAGAATTTACCCACGCATTACTCTGCATTTTTAGAGTTCCAAACATTAAACTTTTTTGTGAATTTCTTTCTTTTTTGTCAAAAAGTCTGCTCAAACTGGGCTTGAAAGTTGAATTAAAGTATTCTACTAGTATTACTCTGTAAGATGGAATATAATACTTTTTTTGATACATAAAAATACTGAAAAAATTGGAGTCAAACACATTTATTTGTGGTATTGATATTAGTGATGATCCATTGCTGTGATTCCATTCTGTCCTTCCATATCAACTGTATTCCTATTTCATAAGTGAATGAAAGTCAAAGAATGCATCATAATCTCTCTTCTAAACAAAATGGCTACCTTACCCATCCCTCTACAGCTTCATGACCCTTCCCTGCTAATGGAAACTGATGATTTTTCAGTTTTCCTTTTTCCGTAAGTTTTAACTTAGTGTAACATAAACATACTACATTACTTTATTCACTTTAAGTTTGTGAAAAAAATCCTTGAAATATGATAAGTATATCTCCTTATATGCTATGAAAGTAAAATAAAATTACATGAGTTACCTTTGCTGTAACCTTCTGTGCCATACCAGAGTATCTGCCCAACACTACATATGGAATAAGCCACATGGGTTGTATTTCTCATAATAGGGGACTTTTGGACAGGCTCATAACGATACATCGTTTGTTGTTTCCTCAATCACAAATATCATGAAATAATTGGACTGAAAGGTATTTTCAGTGAACATTTATGCAAACACACCCCTTACATGGGTAACAGCCCCTCCCCCATACCTTTTGGCTTACATATTGCAAATCCTCGGTAACACAATACTGGGGAAAAGTGTATACTCCATGTTTGCTGAAAATATCTTTTAGTAAAATGGTTTTATGGTATTGTCCATCCAACAAACTGCTGTTGATTACCTGTCTGTTTCCCACTTGGATGATGAATATTAAATTGCCTATATTAAGTAGGACTCAAAACAGAACAGGTAAATTAAGTACTCCTCTCCAAGTATGAAGAGCAACTGCAGTAATATCTGTAATGAAAAATGAATGATCAATGACTTGGTAGCACATAAAGACATAAAGGTATGTGTATACCTTAAACAAGATCACGTTTTCAACATCTATACTCTTAAAACTTGAGGGAGTAGCCAGTGATGTTCATATTTTATTGAAAAGCATACACAGTCATTTTATTCATATTAACTCACATACATTACACATAAATGCAAATGTTTACATATGTAAACAATGACTGAAATGTACAACTTCAATAACTATGTAGAACTTTATATAATACTCTACTTTGTTATTGATATGGCAACACACAGAACAATAAATAGGCTTTCTTTTGAAAATGCATACCAATTGAAGAAATCAAATAGCACACCCACTTCTTGCAACATTAATGAGATATTGTACCAGTAATAAAATAATTGTCTATGAAATATATAAGTCCATCCTAAAATGCATGCCAGCTTAACTGAAACAGTCATATCGATCAATAATAAAGTAAAATGATTTTCATGCACTAGTTTGTCTATATTAATGAAACCTCATACATTTTAATAAGGCTCATATACTTCTAAAATACTATTAACATGTCATACCAAATATAAGTAGCATATATATATATATATATGGAGTAATGAACTGTAACAATGATAACTATTGGTTAAAATTGACCAGTAACTCATATTTCTACCAAACATTAAAAGTTCATTCAGGTGCGATGTGATTAAGTCATCATTATACAGCGTAATGCAATGGAAATGCAGGGGCACCTGGAGATGGGTGCTGAATTTACGTGATGATCCAAGATGACCTGGGTAAAAAATTAGCAAAAGGAGGTATTTTTGACCCAGAATGTAAGATTTCTAGACCAAATTGGTGGCCGAAACCTAAAAAGCATAATAAAAGATGAATACAATTGAAGCCAATAGTAGATTGTGCTTAACAGTGTCTCATGAATGAAACCATGCATAAATCAAAGTAAAAAACTTACATTAACTTGCTGAGGTCAGTATGTATAACCAGAGTGGCTACCTAGAAATGAAATGTCTGTTACTATATATGCTTAGAAAAAGTACAGTACACATTATGGTGCCAGCAGAATTTTTGTGAAACATAAATCCAGTTGTATGGGATATCGTTGTTACTTCTAAAATACAAAAAATACAAAATTTGCCTGCATTATTAACTTTGTCTCCACAATTATTTACAACAAAAATAAACATGCATATGAGAACATGGAGGATAAAGTAAACTAATTTACTGAACTGCAAAAAGTAAATTCATTATGCCAATGTGAGCAGTTTGATAATTCCTCTTTCACTGTAGGCATCTCTGGAAAATGATTAAGTTCTGATCAAGGACATTTATTCTGCTAGCTAAATGAGAATCACTGCAACACTTGCTTAAGAATATTAAAGGTGCCCAAAATAAAATGGCTGCCGAGATAATAAACTTTAAGATTTCAAAGGCTTTGAAAACCAGTAAAATTATAGATAAAGCTGTGCTATTTCCAGTTAATAACCTTTTTAAGACCAAGGAGTCCTCGCCTATAAAGTGGTGCAGCTTCCTCCCAAAATATCTGGGTATATGCATTGCTTAGACGTACCCCAAATTGTTAAACATTAGTATATAACCATTCTGGGAAGAACTTGTTATATCAGTCCATTCCTGGCACTGACTTTATTTATCTTGGTGGGCCATGTATCAGCATTCTAGATGATGTGCTGTCCTAAACATTTCTATATTTTAAGCCACTTCCCTGTCCCACCCTCATACAGATGGCTAAGGAAGCGTAAGAAATTAATGATCAAGTTTGTGTGCGATTGATTATCTACTGGTACCTTACTGGTACCACAGAGTTGTGCTGGTCTACCAGGTGTTTCCTGGATGGCAAAAGACATGGTATGTCTGCCATACTTGGGCCTTCCAGTTCATTTATTGTCCTGTTTAGAAGCCAGAATTTTCCAGAGACCGGGATAGTCCGACTGGATACATGTCCATTTTCAGTGGAGGCCCGGGGAGAAAAGCTCCAGGCTACAAAAAATAAACAAATTCCACTTATAAAAAAGCAATAATATCTATACAGTACTTATAGAGGTGTCCCTGTAAAGGGGGGGGGGGCTTACACAAAAAATTCCAACTGGAAAATTGATGCATTTAAGGTGGTGGCACATACTTGGCATAGCATAAAAGGCTCTTAAGTAGCTTCCTCATTTTACCTCATCTTGGACTTATGGCATAGCAAAGTCCCATTTAGGGGAATCCCAACTGGAAAATTTATGGGCAAGTATTGTATTGGAAGGGCTGGTAGGCAATAGGACTATATAATATTGAGCAGCTTATAGATTATAGTTGGGCCCCCATCTATGAATCCTTCTAAAAGACATACAACTTTCCCTCCTCTGATGTTTGGAAATTCCTTCAAATATGACATTTTTCTCAAATTTCTATATTGCGTTTGCTTGTACCACCAAACTACTACTTTCCAAAAAGTTATAGCTGACTTCCTGGATAACAATAAGGATATTTGCTTAGAAAAAAAGTCAAAATTCTCTATTTATTGCTTTCCTAGCTAATTTTATTCAAAAGGAAGTCAGTGATAAATGACCATGTTTTCAGATATGGAGGTGACATAAATCAATCTTCTTCTTGGGAAATATATCAGCACTTTCTCTTATTCACCGGTACACCTAGTTTACTAACTCATCAAATAAAGATGATTTTTCAGGTGTATGCTAAGAACTTGCTGTATTCAACTGGACGTATAAGAGAATTTAAGTACCTTTATCTGCACTTTTTTTTTTCAAAAAATACAGTATTTAAATTGATTTTAACTGTGTTGCAGGAATATTAACTGAACTGGAAGTTAGTCAGTGTTTGCTGAATTTTGTTATTTGCTAGTAATTACAGGTGTGGGGTAGCCACATTTTTTGATTTCCTGTCCTTGCCTATTTAAGTGGTACAGTGTGAAATATTTTCTGCTTAAAAACCTCAGCTTTGGCCGGCTAAGAACTAGCTGTATTCAACTGGACATATAAGAGAATTTAAGTACCTTTATCTGCACTTTTTTTCAAAAAATACAGTATTTAAATTGATTTTAACTGTGTTGCAGGAATATTAACTGAACTGGAAGTTAGTCAGTGTTTGCTGAATTTTGTTATTTGCTAGTAATTACAGGTGTGGGGGTAGCCACATTTTTTGATTTCCTGCCCTTGCCTATTTAAGTGATACAGTGTGAAATATTTTCTGCTTAAAAACCTCAGCTTTGGCCGGCTAAGAACTTGCTGTATTCAACTGGACGTATAAGAGAATTTAAGTACCTTTATCTGCACTTTTTTCAAAAAATACAGTATTTAAATTGATTTTAACTGTGTTGCAGGAATATTAACTGAACTGGAAGTTAGTCAGTGTTTGCTGGATTTTGTTATTTGCTAGTAATTACAGGTGTGGGGGTAGCCACATTCTTTGATTTCCTGTCCTTGCCTATTTAAGTGGTACAGTGTGAAATATTTTCTGCTTATAAACCTCAGCTTTGGCCGGCTAAGAACTTGCTGTATTCAACTGGACGTATGAGACGGATCCACACAGTCTACCAGTGTTTTGCTATGCCTCGAGCCACATATCACTGTGTATGTTTAATTATTGCTAGATTGATTATTGCTAGTTCTTGATATGCCACTACCTCACTATATGCTGCTAATATTGTAACAATACAATATGCTTAAGAGCAGGCCTTGCTCACTGATTACTGGTATTACTGAACTTTTGTTAACCTATAAGTTGTTTATCAGCTTAAAAGATGTTTACCAGAATGTGGGGATTTCAAAGAGGAAGGTTGTGAGCTAACTGTTCTTTGAAAAGGGGAAGTAGGGCACAAGACCAGACATTACGAGACTTGTTTACAACTTAGGAAATGATCTGTAATTTTCTAAAATATTCCATCAACCCATGATGAGCCTGTAATGTCAGATCTTTCTGCAATATTCTATCAACTCAAAAAGACTATAAAAGCTCAAAGGCTAAGATGAAAATCATCATCAGCATCCGGATTTGATCACAGCACCAGCCTGAACTGAGCTTAGAGACATTTCGCCAGTGTCGGCCTTGCCTTGACTGAACAGATAGCTGCACTGGATAGGATTTGAAGATTCCCTATCAGTGGCAAAGACAATTTTGTTTATGCATATGCTTGTAAGTACATGATTTATTAGAATTTCTGTTTATCTAGTATTAGCTTTGCTGTTTATTTAGAAAAGTTTTGCTTAATAAATTGTTAAGTTTGAGCCTTGGTGTCTTGTGTCATTTCTACTCCTGTATTAACCTCAGATTTTAAAATAACGGACGAGTACAACGTATAAGAGAATTTAAGTACCTTTATCTGCACTTTTTTGTCATCTAAATACAGTATTTAAATTGATTTTAACTGTGTTGCAGGAATATTAACTGAACTGGAAGTTAGTCAGTGTTTGCTGAATTTTGTTATTTGCTAGTAATTACAGGTGTGGGTTAGCACATTCTTTGATTTACTGTCCTTGCCTATTTAAGTGGTACAATGTGAAACATTTTCTGCTTTAAAACCTCAGCTTTGGCCGGCTAAGAACTTGCTGTATTCAACTGGACGTATAAGAGAATTTAAGTACCTTTATCTGCTCTTTTCTTTCAAAAAAAATACAGTATTTAAATTGATTTTAACTGTGTTGCAGGAATATTTACTGAACTGGAAGTTAGTCAGTGTTTGCTGAATTTTGTTATTTGCTAGTAATTACAGGTGTGGGGGTAGCCACATTCTTTGATTTCCTGCACTTGCCTATTTAAGTGGTACAGTGTGAAATATTTTCTGCTTAAAAACCTCAGCTTTGGCCGGCTAAGAACTTGCTGTATTCAACTGGACATATAAGAGAATTTAAGTACCTTTATCTGCACTTTTTAAAAAAAATACAGTATTTAAATTGATTTTAACTGTGTTGCAGGAATATTAACTGAACTGGAAGTTAGTCAGTGTTTGCTGAATTTTGTTATTTGCTAGTAATTACAGGTGTGGGGGTAGCCACATTCTTTGATTTCCTGTCCTTGCCTATTTAAGTGGTACAGTGTGAAATATTTTCTGCTTAAAACCTCAGCTTTGGCCGGCTAAGAACTTGCTGTATTCAACTGGACATATAAGAGAATTTAAGTACCTTTATCTGCACTTTTTTCAAAAATACAGTACTTAAATTGATTTTAACTGTGTTGCAGGAATATTAACTGAACTGGAAGTTAGTCGGTGTTTGCTGAATTTTGTTATTTGCTAGTAATTACAGGTGTGGGGGTAGCCACATTCTTTGATTTCCTGCCCTTGCCTATTTAAGTGGTGCAGTGTGAAATATTTTCTGCTTAAAAACCTCAGCTTTGGCCGGCTAAGAACTTGCTGTATTCAACTGGACGTATAAGAGAATTTAAGTACCTTTATCTGCACTTTTTTTCAAAAAATACAGTATTTAAATTGATATTAACTGTGATGCAGGAATATTAAGTGAACTGGAAGTTAGTCAGTCTTTGCTGGATTTTGTTATTTGCTAGTAATTACAGGTGTGGGGGTAGCCACATTCTTTGATTTCCTGCCCTTGCCTATTTAAGTGGTACAGTGTGAAATATTTTCTGCTTAAAAACCTCAGCTTTGGCCAGCTAAGAACTTGCTGTATTCAACTGGACGTATGAGACGGATCCACACAGTCTACCAGTGTTTTGCTATGCCTCGAGCCACATATCACTGTGTATGTTTAATTATTGCTAGATTGATTATTGCTAGTTCTTGATATGCCACTACCTCACTATATGCTGCTAATATTGTAACAATACAATATGCTTAAGAGCAGGCCTTGCTCACTGATTACTGGTATTACTGAACTTTTGTTAACCTATAAGTTGTTTATCAGCTTAAAAGATGTTTACCAGAATGTGGGGATTTCAAAGAGGAAGGTTGTGAGCTAACTGTTCTTTGAAAAGGGGAAGTAGGGCACAAGACCAGACATTACGAGACTTGTTTACAACTTAGGAAATGATCTGTAATTTTCTAAAATATTCCATCAACCCATGATGAGCCTGTAATGTCAGATCTTTCTGCAATATTCTATCAACTCAAAAAGACTATAAAAGCTCAAAGGCTAAGATGAAAATCATCATCAGCATCCGGATTTGATCACAGCACCAGCCTGAACTGAGCTTAGAGACATTTCGCCAGTGTTGGCCTTGCCTTGACTGAACAGATAGCTGCACTGGATAGGATTTGAAGTTTCCCTATCAGTGGCAAAGATAATTTTGTTTATGCATATGCCTGTAAGTACATGATTTATTAGAATTTCTGTTTATCTAGTATTAGCTTTGCTGTTTATTTAGAAAAGTTTTGCTTAATAAATTGTTAAGTTTGAGCCTTGGTGTCTTGTGTCATTTCTACTCCTGTATTAACCTCAGATTTTAAAATAACGGACGAGTACAACGTATAAGAGAATTTAAGTACCTTTATCTGCACTTTTTTTTTCAAAAAAATACAGTATTTAAATTGATTTTAACTGTGTTGCAGGAATATTAACTGAACTGGAAGTTAGTCAGTGTTTGCTGAATTATGTTATTTGCTAGTAATTACAGGTGTGGGGGTAGCCACATTCTTTGATTTCCTGTCCTTGTCTATTTAAGTGGTACAGTGTGAAATATTTTCTGCTTAAAAACCTCAGCTTTGGCCGGCTAAGAGCTTGCTGTATTCAACTGGACGTATAAGAGAATTTAAGTACCTTTATCTGCTCTTTTTCTTTCAAAAAATACAGTATTTAAATTGATTTTAACTGTGTTGCAGGAATATTAACTGAACTGGAAGTTTTGACTCTGCTCTTCAGTTAGTCCCACCCACCCTTGGTATTAATCTTAGTGGCCTTGAAACTGCCCGCCCCTCTTGTAAATTTGTGTTTGGATACTCCTTCTGAGCCCATCTCATTTGCTCACTCAACTGAGGGCAGTGAGATCATATTCTGATTTCAGGCACTCCTACTGTGTACAAAGAGAGCATCTGGGAAACAGAAAAAAAAATTTAAGCTTGTTTCCTGCCTTTCCTGTTAAGTGGTATAGACTAGTTGTAGGCTTCAGAGCCCCCAAGCCCTTCTGTGTTGGAGGCAAGCCTTCTAGCTTAGTTTTTTTTCTTATAACTAGCCAGTTTTCTAGTTTCAGCACTCAAATCTGTTTCTTTGATCTCAGCACTTGTTCAGAAAAAAAAAAAATTCATCTGCTTTTACTGTACTTGTGTTTCTACCTACTTTATTTTACTTTTGCATCATCTTAAAAGTACTCAATTGTATTTATTACTGCTTGGTGTAACTCATTCTAAGCCTTTTGGTTTAAACACTTGGGCTTCGGACCAGTTGTTTTGCACTGAGAGGGTTTGTGGTCTGCATTGTAGTGGCAGAACAGGTAGCTTACATCCTTCTAGGTTGGGAACTGCTGATTGAGGGCTCAGTGTCTGTTATTCTAAAAGTGTATTAATTCTGGTTTAAGCACTTGGGCTTTCAGGCCAGTTATTTTACATTAATAGGGTTCGTGGTCTGCACTCTTGTGGGAGGAGAGGCTGGACTCTGCTCTTCTGAGCTGGGAATTTCTGGTTAAAGGCTTATAGTGCATGCATATCTGAACTGCTTCTTACTGAAGTTGGTGCGCCTTGTTTGCTGTGGCATAGACTGGATTCGGGCCTGCTGGATCTAGCTTTGTTTGTGTAACTTGAGCACTAATCCAGGCATTCTCTAAAGTATTCAATTGTATTTATTACTGCTTGGTAGTAACTTGATTAAAGTGTAGCTATCATTCTAAGTCTTTTGGATTAAGCACTTGGGCTTCAGACCAGTTGTTTTGCATTAGGAAGGTTTGTGGCATGCACTGTGGTGGCAGGACAGGTAGCTTTCATCCTTCTAAGTTGGGAGCTGCTGATTGAGAGCCCAGTGTCTGTTATTCTTAAAGTGTATTAGTTCTGGTTTAAGCACTTGGGCTTCAGGCCAGTTATTTTACATTAAGAAGGTTCGTGGTCTGCACTCTTGTGGGAGAAGAGGCTGGACTCTGCCCTTCTGAGCTGGGAATTTCTGGTTAAAGGTTTATAGTGCCTGAATATTTGAACTGTATCTTACTGAAATTGGTACACCTTGTTTGCTGTAGCATAGACTAGATCCAGGCCTGCTGAATCTAGCTTTGTTTATATGCTTGTTGTTTGCTTGTTATTTCCCTGGAATGCTAATTCCACCTAATATGACTTCTCAGTGCTTCTGTGGATCACTAGTGATATCTGCATAGCTTACTGTACTTATTTCCTTGTTTCACTTGAAAGAAAGTTACTGTTTGTCATTTTTGCATTTAAGTTACATGTAACACATTGCACTTAAGTTACCTGGCACTTGCTCGCTAAAGCAATTATATAAGTCAGCACTAAAAATTAAAAGCACTACACCCTCACTCCCCACTGGCCCTTATTTTCAATTATTAAGGAATTCCCAATATTATTCTAGCATGTCCAAAGGTCAGTTGTCAATCTCCTCTCCTCTCCGGTCCAGCTGGTGAATCTGGGAATCTTGAGGCAATGTTACAACTGCCTCATGTACACAGACAACCCTCTCCTCCTCCCAACAAATTCCAACACATGTGAGAGATGCAACCATATAGCCAAACTGGAGGCTAAGCTCTCTCAACTCAGTACTGGCATAACCAGTCAGGAGGAGAAGGAAACCACACTCACTACAATTCCAGTCTCACATAGACCTACCACGACAGCAAACCAAACACATAATCACACAAAAACATACTCGGAGGCTCTAAATAAAGATCTGCCTAAGCAGCAGAGACCTCCAAAGCAGACACTCAAGCAACCGCTACCCCAAAACAAAACACGTGCAACACATATCTCACAAAGCCAGTGTGCCGAACAGTCACAGCCCTTAAGACTAAACAACACACCTGATACACTTGTAATAGGTGACTCTATCGTCAGGCACACTGAAGTCCCGCTCACCAGGCTGAACAAGGAGAGGTTCACGGTGAGCAGCCTGTCGGGTGCTAGGATCCGCCACATAACACAAGCACTCAGGTCACTCCAAGGCAAGTACACATATGACTCAGTTATTGTCCATGCTGGTGTGAATGACCTGAGACGTACCTCCCTGGACTACATGAAAAGAGACATAAAGGAGCTCAATGAGCATGTAGCCCAGGCCGGTATGACCCTGACCTTGAGTAGCATCTTACCCTCACCAAGAATGATGCCACAATATGAAGACAAGATGATCAATTTCAACAATTGGCTTAAGTACTGGTGTCATTCAAAGGGGATCCAATGCCTGTCAGCTTTTTTATGATATGCTCGACAAGCCACGATGCTTCGCTAGGGACGGCTTGCACCTGTCACCCCTGGGCTTTTGGATATTGGCAAAGGCTCTTGCTACCCCCATAGTGCCTTTTTTAGGCAAGGCTCAAAAGACAAACCCACCTCCATAGGTATCACAAGGGATAAGAAACTAAGAGTAATGCTACTCAACGCCAGAAGTCTAAACCTCAAGATGCACCCACTCGAAACTCTCCTTAGCATGGAGAACATCGATATCTATGCAGTAACAGAAACCTGGTTCAGGGCTCCCGAGAGCACCCCAGCACTACCAGGTTATGCCTCATACCATGCTTTTTGGCCCCAAAACTTGGACCGAACCACAAAAGGAGGGGGGAGTATCGATATTCATCAAAGATACCCACACCTCCAGGTTGGTGGCAAAGCACGAAGCATCAGAGACTATCCATGTGCAACTAATAGTGGGTAAAAATGCCTTCCAGTTTATAGCCTGCTACAGACCACCCTCCCAAACCCAGGAACCCCACTCGGCCTTCCTGAGAACACTGGAAAATATGAAGGTCTCTCCAAACACCATTATATTGGGCGACTTCAACTACCCAAACATAGACTGGTAGCATTACTCTAGCTCCAACACCCTAGCCCAAAGGTTCCTAGAATTTATAAACTCAAATGCTATGGAACAACTTGTTACCACTCCCACAAGAGGGAAAACATACTGGACCTGATCATCACCAACATGGGGACTCTATGCTCCAGACCAGAAGTGTATCCCTCACTGGTAAGATCAGACCATAAACTAATCTCACTGGATATTCACATCTCGACCCCACCCCCTGCCCAGAAAACCACAGTGAAAAACTTCTCTAAAGCAAATTTCACACTCCTCAAAACTGAGGTGGAATCCTTCAAAGCCCCTGGACCTGTGGAAAATATGTCCCAGGCCACAGAATCCTTTATAAACACATTCTATGAACACCTTCAGGAATGCATGGATCATGCGATCCCAAATAAAACCAAGACCCAATCCTCCAAAGGCAGGCGTCCTGTCTGGTGGACCCCAGCCATAAACAAACTATACAATATAAGGAGGAAGCTACTAAATGATAGAGCAAAATCCCAAAAAGGGAAGGCATCACTGATCAGTATTAGCAAAAAACTACGGGCACTCATAAAATTGTCTAAGGCCAGCTTCGAGAGAAAAATTGCACAGGACACTAAGGATAATCACAAGGCTTTCTTTAGTTATGTTAGGAACCTGGGTGGTAATTCCCAGATATGCTCAGAATTAGTCCAAGATGACAAAAAATACACTGAACCCACAGACATTGCCAACATCCTAGCTGACAGGTTCAGCACAAACCACCCCTCCCCACCAAAGGGCAAATATCTATCCCAGCAGAGTGCTGCCCCCCTGACATCTCAGATGCTCAAGTAAGAGCCGCCCTCTCCAAAGCAAAAAACACAGCACCAATGGGACCAGACGGTGTCCCGGGCTGCATCCTACATGAACTCCAAGAAGAGCTAAACCCAAACATAAAACTACTGTTCAATCTCAGCCTTACTACAGGATATGTGCCCAAAGAGTGGCGTACAGCAACAGTGGTCCCTCTCCATAAAGGTGGTGCCTCAACGGATCCTCGAAACTATCGCCCCATAAGCCTGACTAGCTTGGTCTGCAAAGCTATGGAAAGGATCATCATGGACCTCATAAATAAAGATATTGGGGACCTACAGACACTGGATCCTACCCAGTTCAGCTTTGTTAAGGGCAGATCCTGCCTCTTAAACCTGGTTGATTTCTTTGAAACAGTCACCAAGGCCATTGACAAGGGGAAAGTGGTCCACACAGCCTACCTGGACCTCGCAAAAGCCTTCGATACAATACCCCACTTGGGCATTATAGATAAGCTCACCAGCTTAAATATAACCCCCTATGTCACTAGATGGATTGCAAACTGGCTCAAGGACAGAACCCACATGGTTAGAATTACTGGAGCCATGTCAGACTCCAAACCAGTTACAAGTGGTGTCCCACAAGGCTCAGTCCTGGGACCTCTCTTGTTCGGTATATATTTCTCGGAGGTACAGGCCAACACAGAAGGACTGTGGCTGACCAAGTTCACAGATGACTGCAAACTGGGCACCATAATCGACTCTCCAGCCGACACAAGCATCCTCCAAAAGGGTCTCATAGAAACAGACAACTGGTGCCAGAGCCATGGCCTCAAGCTAAATGTCAAAAGTGTATAGTCATCCCTTTGGCAAAACAAAGTGCCCACAAATTACCACATAGGTGGTAATCCATTAAGTACAGAAGAAGTAATTAGGGACCTGGGGACCCAAGTTGATAGCAATCTCTCATTTGACAACCACGTGGCCAAAGTGGTTAGAAAAACATTTTATATAGCCCACCTAATCATGAAGGGATTCACATCTAGATCAGGGGAGGTCACCGTGCCTCTTTACTCCTCCCTCATCAGGCCCATAATTGAGCACAATGCCCCTTTTGGGATGTACCTTACCAGACACCTGCAGCAACTGGAAAGACCCCAAAAGTACCTCACCAAGAGGATCAAAGGGCTCAAACAGATGCCATATGCTGCCTGGTTAAAGAAACTCCAGCTCTACTCAGTGGCATACCGCCTGTTCAGAGGCGATCTGTGCTTGACGTATAAAGCCATGTCCAACCCGAAATTAATGGACATGCTGCACCTCAGAAAATCCAAATCCCATCGAGCTATGCTCGAGAGACTTGAACCTCAGCACTGAAATAAATAGGACATGCTGGAGGGACAGATTCATAACCCAGAGGCTCCCTTCACTCTGGAATAAAATCCCAGTCCAGGTTAGGCAGAGTCCCTCATTGACTCTCTTCAAGAGGAATCTTGATGAGTGGATGGGAGATCATAGGTTTAGCCCAGGTATCACTTCTGTGTCACTGTTAGACAGAGGCACAGTATACTAACCTCGAAAAAGGGCATAGCAAAATAAATTTAAAATGGGTGGCGAAAGCCAAACACATTCTGGCTAGGCTTATAAATGCCCTAGGGCAGATAGCCTAGTATGAACCTATGAACCTGCTATGTTGCTGTAAAGTGATATAGCAAAAATGGTGAGTGTCAACGTTGTCTGGTTATGATGGCTGATGTCACTCATCAATTCTGGGATGTAGGTTCATATAGTACTAGGCTAACTGTTCTTGTGGGCCATTTTAAGCCTAGCCAGTTACCCTGTGTAACAATCAAACCCTGTATCTTGTGTTTGTAAGGTAAACACCTTAACCATTATGCAAACCTCCAACTACACTGGGTGCACTTTGTAAAGGTACTTGCTAAGTGAATCTAGAATGAGTATTCTGATTTAAATTATTGAACCTGTTGACACAAGTTGTCATATTCCCAAGGGCCTTGGCTTCTTCAGTTATCAGTAGTAACAAGAAGTTATGTAGCTTCTGAACAGAGATCTCTGTCATCTCTATGTATACAAAGCCTGCACAAGTTTGTGAATAAATACTCCCATCTTATTAAATTTTCTGACTTAGATCAGAACCGATCACTGCCTTTAAAAGGCTGATTGTCTATTGTATGCACTTTGTGGGAAGTCATAGATATAATTAATGTGTTACAAGAAGTGTATCTTGATATCTGTATAGCTCTACCTCAGATTTGTTTTCAGATGGAAATGGTCGTATTACCTGATATTTTGATTAGTGTCAACCCACTATGTATAGATTCATCAGCTGTGGCATTGGATTTATTCAGTATAATATCTTGGGTCCCCTGCGGTTTGTCGAATGCTGCTTTTTCAGTGAAAGCAGGGGGGTTTGGTTTAATGTCAGTTGTAAGAATATCTGAGTGGTGGAAATGTCAATGTTGTGTAATATCGAGACAGGTAAGTGGTTTGGGGGGTGAAAGTGTCTGTGTATGTGAGTTAGGGTTAGGTTCGGGGATGAGTGAAGGATAGGTGTTGTGTGCGAGTTTGTGTAGTTTAGGTTTAGAGTCAAGGTTGGGTTACAGGATAGATATAATGTTGTTTGTGAGTGCTCGTGAATGTTTGTATGTCTGAGTATGTCTAATGTACTGGTATTGTTATGGGAAGGTTTTTATCAAGGTAAGGTGTAGGGTTATGGCCCATCCCCTTTTTTAGTAATGGTTGCTAACTCTACCACTGCCCTTTCCCTCAGCTCTAACCCTACATCTTACATTCATAAAAACCTTCCCGTACCACTGCCACTATTCAGACAAATCTGTTACAGTGGATTTTCGTGTTAATAACAGGACAGGAAATAGTTTTTCTTTCTTGATATTATTTCATTTGATATTTTTTGTTTTTGGTATTGTGTATGTGAACTTTTTTGTCTGTGTTTTCAATTCAGCATTAAATTAGTTCGATTATAAATAAAACCCTTTAATTGTTGCTGCAGTTGTTGTTATTTAGCAAAAAAAATACAGTAACATGTTTTATGCTCCTGCATTTATTTCTGATAAAGCTCCAAGCACTGGAAAAATGTTTTCATCTAATCACTCATAACCCTTATTATGTTCTCAGCATGAATACCAAGATTCACTTCTTAAGCTTTGCTCTGGAGGTGACTTTCTTGGCATCCATTTCACAAACACATATTAAGTTGTTTATGATCAGAAACACAATCATAATCCTCTGCATTAATTTACTTTGTGCTTATTAATGAAATTGCTTCATATATGAACTAGTTTATTATTGTTTCTGCATCAAGTATTACCTTCATGTGATCTTAATTTACTACCACACAGAATTTTTATTAGTTGTCTTCATTGTTTAATCATTAACAATCAATAGGGCTCATTCTGATAGCTAGACATCAGCTCTTAAAATACATTGCTCAAAATTATGATTTTCAGCAGCAATATATCTCTTATAATTTTAAATATCCTAGTCAGTTCCTACTGAAGCAAGGCAAAGTGCCCGAAGAAAAAACAGTATAGATGATTTCCTGCTTGCATCCACTGAAATTAGATATTAATTTAAAGTACACAGTGCCTGAAACTGCAATAATCGCACGAAAGCAGTTAGAGTGAGCACCATTCTTACCAATACCTGAAGTCATGTGTTACGGAATGTTCTATGGAACAGTCAAAGTAAATAATGTTAAGTTAAATACGATCTAAGCATGTATAGAAGTCCACAGAATTCACATCTTAAAATATACTACCTTATGTGTTGCCATGGAGACTTAGAATGAATTAATCAATTAATGGAATTTATTTCTACTAGTTCATCTACCGCAGTGGGAGCAAAGTCCTTCAGGCAATAGCTGGCAAAAACCAGATTGTTACCAGCATGAATTACTGCAAAACATAAACCCAGTTGCCAAATAACATTTTTTTGAGCTTGTACAAGTAACTGACCTGACTGCTAAAACCGTTAAAATTATCCCAAGATTCTTTGATCACTTAATAAAAATACTTAAGAAAAGCATATAGACAAAGCAGAAACAGTAATAATGTTGGTAATCTAGATGTAACAGTGTGTTCATTCACTTCACATAACATTAAAATAGACTCAGTCATTCATAGGTTCATAGGTGTGTACTAGGCTAATGGCCCTGGGACCTTTTCAAGCCTAGCCGATAGGATCACCCTGGCATTGTGCCACCCAACCTTAGTTCCCAGTGCCTCTGTCGAGTAAAGCCACTGGAGTAATCCCTGGGGTGAATTTTCTATTTCCCATCCACTCATCAAGATTTCTCTTGAAGAGGGTCAGTGCGGTGCTCTGCTTGACATGTAGGGGAAGTCTATTCCATAGCATGGGCAGTCTCTGAGTTATGAACCTGTCTCTCCAGCATGTTCTGTTGCTTGTGGTAATGAGGTTGAAGTCTCTGGAGCATGTGGTGGGGAGAGATTGGGATTTCTTTAGATGTAGCATTTCTAACAGAGCTAGGTTAGACAGCTTTGTAAGTCAAGCAGAGATCGCCTCTAAATAGGCGATATGAGACAGAGAATAGCTGGAGTTTTTTTAGTCTGTCCATATAAGACAAGTGTTTAAGGCCTAGGATCCTCTTTGTGAGGTATTTTTGTGGCCTCTCCAGTTGTTGCAGGTGTTTAGTGAGAACTTCACTAAAGTTCAATGTTCAGAACGCTCTTCTTGGCATAGGATCCTCAATAATAGACATGTCTAGCATCTCTATGCCAACATGGCATGTCTACCATGTCAGAATTCACTGACAAGATCTCAGATTAGGTTTTGCTGCTTGGCTGGCATTCTTTGTAGATGAGCCTTGGGTATCTGTGCACTTTCGTTCTTTCTGTTCCTAAAGCTGTTCTTTACCATGTTGGGTGACTCTTCCTTGCTGCATACATATAAGGAAACTGCTTTACCAGGAGAAGGACTGCTTTGTTGGGATTCCCTATCCTTAGCCAAACCCTTTTTGGGACTGGACGTTTACCAAGACACACTGATAACTGATATTTTTTACTTTAGAGGCCCCTCTGGCTTTTTTGTGTGCATGGTGCAATTTATGCCTTGCATGCTCCTTTTGCATCTCCTTTTCGGAGATACAGCCCTCTACGTCATGTCAATTGTTAAGGAAGCATCATTGTTCAAGACTTTAGAAATAAATTGTTCTAGTTTATTGTTGGTATAACCAAAGAACCCCCTTTACACAGTACCAAAATTACTGAATATATTAATATTATAGAATAACAAAACTTGCTAAGTTGGCTTTAATATCTGATAATTGTTGGTGTGAGGAAAATTATAAGATTTTTTTTCCAAACAACTTTATTAAATTTACACATATAACAAAGACAATCTTACATTTATATAAATGAAAAATATACAAAATGATATCACTTTAGTTGCAAACCATTTATATCACAGACACCATTGAAACAACTGTAGTTGTAAACATTATACATCACTTATAAACCATCCAGTGAAATTCAGTTAAGCATTATATGGCTCATTCAAATCCTGCCTCTTAAACTTCCTTCCTGTTCTGCATATAGGATTCCCACAATTCCCATTTTTTTCCTATGTAGTTTGTTCCTTCCCTTTTCTAAAGATCCCAGTTTCAGTTGTTTTATCTATGTTACTATATTAAGTACTTCTAGTAAAGTTGGTCTAGACTTTGATTTCCATTTTCTAGTAATTGCTTTTTTGGAAGCCACCATAATGACACTCAGCAAAGCTTTACTATGTCTAAACAATTCTAATTCTGTAGCATAACTCAAAAAAATCATCTCCCCAGTCAGTCCAACTGGTTTACCTTTATAAAGGCGATACAAAGTTGGGGCGAACAACAAGTGTTCGAAAGGCTGTTTGGAAATTTTGTAAACGCCGAAAGAAAAAAGGTTTGAATGTGCAATGAGCAAATGCACAGTGACATTCAATCATTGCACATTCAACATTGTGGGGCAGATTGCACTATAGTGGGGATCGGGAAATGGTTCCTTTCCCCACTGTAGTGCGATCTCGGAGTTAGAATAATAAAGTAGTGGTGTGTGGGGGGCGTTTTTTTTTTGTTCCGACATTAATGTTCGAAAAACAGTGAATCTGATTTTCGATTTGCTGTTTTTCGAACATTAAGGACTATTGACGTTTTCACTTTCGTGGTTTTGAGTCGCTCATATGAGCACTCGAACCATTGTGATTCGAGTTTATGAAGGTAAACTGTCCAACCTGCTCACCCAGCATTTCTTACAGAGCGGTCTGCAGGGAACCTTAAAAGTCCACCAGCTCACTACACTTCCAAAAAATATGTTTCCAGCTACCTCTTTCTTGCCTGTCACACTTCCAACATTTACTATCCACCTGAGGAAAAATTCTTTGGATTCTACTTGTGGTATAAAAATACCTATGTAAACACTTCTGGGCAAAGATCCTAAATCTTCTAGCCTTTGTTGTATATTTGGGAGATATACATATATCCCCCATTGTCTCTTTGTGATTTGCTTATCCAATCTCTATTCCCAATCCTTTATAAGCTCCTCTGATTTATTCTTATAATTATCATGCAATATTTTATATGCTTTACTAATTGTTTCTTTTTTAATGGCAACTTCTGTTCTAGAGTCTATTAAAAACTCTACCAGTGCTGGTCTTTCATTTAGGATCACCCTATTTCTTTCTGTTTGCCTATACTCTGATACCAATCCTTGATAGGGAAGACAATCTCTAACCTGCAGTCCAAATCAATTATTGGCTTCTTCCCATTCTATTACCTTTCACTTTCTAGTTATTTGCTCCCAATAGATAAAAAAAAACAAAACTGGATGGATATTACGATACCCTCTGATTAGTGTTGACCAATACTTTATTATTCAATAAGACTTCCTCAGAACAATACTACTACATATAAACCTTACTTAAATACATTCTGTTCAAGTCATGGTGTAGTTCCATTAATGCCTTAAAGTGCTGCTAGTTAATTAAATGTAATAAAAAACATTTTTTCCAATTTGTACACTTCTATCCCTATATTATTCTATTTCTAAGGCATCTGGTAGTTTTTCCCACATAAAAGGCAGTGCATTTTGTGCACTTAGCAAGATAAATCAGATGCCTAGACCTACAATTGCCCTTTTCAAACCATACTTTAGTTCTGTTGATGTCCATTAATTCTATACTAGGGACTGTTATAATGTGTTGGCACTGTCTACATGTCCCACATTTATGTGTGCCTTTGGTGTTAAAATCTGTAGGTTGTATTTTCCTTTCCAATAATTTCTTCATGTTGTTCCCATTCTTATATACACATAATGGTTTCTCCCCCATTATTTTTGAAATTTCTCCATCAATCCTAGTGATGTTCCAGTGCTTGTCTAATATTCTTCCCCTGATTTCTTATTGTCTGAGCCCCCTTCTATTTCTACTTCCACATTCACATCCTTAAATGGAATATCCCCATTACCTAATAGCGGCTTGTACTTCCTACCCCATTCTCTCGTGACATACCTTATTGCATCTTCCACTTGTGCATGGGGTATCCTCTGTCTAAAAGTACTCCTACTCCCCTTTTTCTAGTTCTCTTTGTAAGTCCTTCTTGGCTGATGTCATCCTAGCCACTCTTACATTGACCCCCCTAAAATTTTTTTTTTCTGCACTAAAGGGTGGCTACTTTGATAGTCCAAGTAGGAATTACTGGATTTAAATCTCCCCTCCTCTAATGTTATCCTTGTGTCCAGAAAAGGTATGGAATTTGGATTTTGACTAAAAGTGAATTTTATTTCTTCACTACATCCATTTAAGTAAATCTTAAATTTTTCCAGTTCTGCTTCATCACCATTCCAAGCAACAAAAATGTCATCCAGGAAGCGGAAATAACATCCAAGGAAGGATGCCCATTCAGAGTTCAGTATGTACTCTTCTTTGATGCTCCCAATACCTTGGTTCCTTTGCCATTTTTCTCCAATAAATTCCAGCTCCCTCTTGCCTATAGTAAGCTATAAATACTAGCTAATGTTTGCGTCAGGCAACTCCATTAGGTTTTCTACTGTTATTAATGATGCAGTCCTGAGACCTTGTAGAGTATATGGTAATCAGTACATGAACTGAGTGGTTCAGATTATGTTACAATCTCAAACTCACTCTGAACCTTTTCTATATCTGGATTTAAATGAGGGTGAATCTGCATAAATTCAATAATGATTTTCTCAAAAAAGCTCTCCATGTTCTTGTCAGGTATCAGTTTTTAAATTATATATACTCTAATATTAAACCTATTGAGGTCATCTAACATTTTTAAATTAATTTTCTAACTAATTATTTTAATCTATCTAAAGTTCTTTCCCTTTACAGTTGCAGTAATATTTCACCTCAATACAGGTATGTGGGTCCTCTGGGACCACTAGTGAGATTTGCTGAAATAGAGGAGCCTTGCTCTCATCAAGAGAACCACCCATTACTTTCTACAGTAACAGAATATTGTTCAGTTGAACCAACTATGACTCTTCAATGAAAACATGTGAATAAATATTTCAAGACTTATATTTAATTTCCTCACCAATAAGGAAAGTACAAATTCACATGTCCAGTATGGGCATGGACTTGTCACTCTTCCCAATTCTCATGTTTTTGAATTAAAATTACTCCTAATCCAACTAGACCTGCATCTTTAATTAGTTGTTTTTAAGGGATAAAAGAATGATATGATTTTATCAGAAATCAGGCAGTTTTTCAGTTTCCATAATGTTTAATTATGATTCTCATCATAATCCTACAGGATGGCTTTACACATTAAATGTTTAAGTTGAATTATAATTTGAGATGCTTAAAAGGCTTTGATGACTGATGAAACATTAGTTAGTCGGTCTTTCGTTATAGCTTTAGCCTTCTTTGGATCTGAAGTGCAATCACGCTCCGAGATAAGAAGATCATAATTCTAATTTGCAAATGCTGAGTGCACATTTCACCATTTTGAGATAAATTATTAAGTCATTAAAACACGTTTTCTTTGAACTGTATTGCCCACTTTATTTTTTTCTCAATACTGTAATATCATGATTAAGTTTCACAAAATTTCTATGCCCTGTAAGGCTCACTGACTTGTTTTTTGAATATTTATATGCTTTCCTATGGAAATAATATATTTGTACCTTCTCAGGTCACTATTTGTAGAAAATATTGTGATGGCTCAATGGTCTGGATGGTAATCTAACAGCAATGAATTAAATATAAAAAATAACAAAAGATATGAATTTTTTCACCAAAATATAAATAGGTAAGCAATAAGACTGAATTTTATTTATTTGTCTTTCTTTTTATTTTTTTATGCTTTGTTAAGCAGGCCCCTTTTCAGGGGAGAACCCAAGAGGAAAAGCCCCACAAAGTAATTTCATACATATGCATGGGATTAGTAACAAATTTGAATACTGTATCAGGAAAAAAGATACAGAGACTCTATGCAGTATGTATTGCCTAGTAAGCACTATAAAGACAAGATTTTGTAGTGGATGGCATGTCAATTGTCTCATATAAAACTAACAGGTGTATTGAAGAAAACACTGATCCCTTTCGTTGATGTGTTTAGACAACTTTTTAGGATGACCTCTTGGTACATCCCATGAGATTTATAGCAAGTAAGTCTGATTACAGAGGCCCTGGGACTGAGCCTGTCCATGGAAGTATTACATGTCTTAACTTTCCTGATAATGCCCAGGAATCACAGTGGATAAGCTAGGAACTGTTGCGGTGGATACAAATGTTTGTTTTATACTGTTCAACTGGCTTCCAGCATGGCCATCACCAGGATGATTGGTTTGGAAAACAGATGACAAGATGGATGCATGAGTGAATAATTGGCTTACTGTGTTATGTTTTGGGATATTTCAGCTGTAGAGCTCACTGCAAAAAAGTTGACATTTTTTCTTCCTCAGACATGTATGTTTACAATTTGTTGTCATATTTCTAATGTTTGGGTGGATCTCTACTTACTTGTAACCTGATCTCATGACTAAATTATAAACAAGTTAAAATATAAAAAATAGTAACAGGTGTGAACTGCAAACCTATTAAATATGAACAGATAAAAACAGGCCTAAATTCCTGAATTCTTGCTCCAGATGGCTTTCTTGCACCAATTAAAAACTGCACTTATCATGTTTTGAAATGTGGCACATTCTCTTCACAGTATTGTTTTTGCTAATACATTCAGTTACCTTCTACAACCTCTCTTACACCTGCCTGCATGGAAGATACTCCTTTTGTTGTTTAATATCTGTCAGACTTGACAGTTTTTAATTAATGTTTCTACAACAGGCATCATAATTAATAAACAGTCTGGGTAAAAGCTTGCATTTTTGCATGACAGGAACACTGTGAAAGAACGTTATGCATTCCTTTCTTTTGCAGTCTGGGTATTTAATGGACAATGTAGGTCAGACTACAGTCAGTCTGAGGTTGCCAACCATATTGATTGCTGTTGTTGGTATAATGAACTTAAAAAGTTACAAATGGAGTTGAAATTGTAAAATGCATAATTTGTAGTTGAACCATTTCTGCAGGCTTGAAGGTGGGGGTAATGGGTTAGATAAGTATAGCTGTAGCAATCTGTTCCTCTTACCTTTACAATAATTGGAGATTTAGTTGGTCAAGCAGCATAAGGTTGAGACTAGCAACATGAAAGGAACTATTCTTTTAGTTGGAGTTTAGCTGCTAGAGACAAGTGGGGGGACAGTTTCCTGCTGGTTCTGTTATTTAATTTGCTTTCTGGACATTTTTTTTATGATGTGACTTTCTTATTTTTGGAGGGAACAAAATTGTTCAGGTTACTAGCAGTTTACTGCAAGCCTCATTACTGAATGATTTGATGTGGTTTTAAGTATATTATCTAAAACTTTAGTTCAGAACTTGCCAGCAGTACTCTTTAACCAGAAAAAAAATAAGGAAATTATTTATTTTTCATGAACTTTTGTGAACTTTTATTGCAGTCACTGAGGAGTCTTGATTAATACTATATTAGATGGTCAGAATATTTATTGGCCCTTCCCTATGATGTTTAGTCATCGATTTTTGCATCCAAATAGAACATGCACTAGAATAGCTTCAGAAAGGTATATGGAAAATAAAATGGAGGATGGAATGAAGCCACCAATGACAGCTAATGAGGCATATCTGTGACATAACTCAGAGAGAAATCATATGCAAACATCCCATCCACAGTATACCTCGAATGCAGGATCATGGCACACTATATCTACTGGTGTTATGGTTGGTAGCACAAGATGTACGCAAGTCTCTCAATATAACTTTGTGAAAACTCCAAACAAATTGCCTGATATCTGTAGTTATCTATGCAATGTCTTGTATCTAAACTAAGGCAGTTTACATATATGAACATGACTGCTAAATATATGAACAGGGCTGCAGTCTATGAAGGTACACTGTACAGAATCTAGAAGGCAGTGTGGGTTGGGCTTCTCTTTCGTTCTTGGAAATGCAGTAAATGTATTTTTCATGTAGGTCGACAGCTCAGTGGATTCAAAAAGAAAATTATGCAGAATTAGAAACTCATATATCTATTACATAAAAAATGTGACTAGTGTGTAGGAATGTCAGGTATGTCTCAGTTTGCTGGGGGAGGGGGGGTGCAGATTTTGGCTATGTCCTTGAGTTAGGTTAATTATAAAAGTTTGTCATGACTTGTTTAATGGGATAAGACTGTTGTAGCATGCATATAAAATATATGGAGAATTAGAGTACTATATTACTGTTATATTAATTTAAATTAAAGAAAATTCAGTAAAATACAATTAACACAATGCATCTATGCCAATTTGTACTTCTAAGCTAACCATGTAGAGCATGCCCATATCAGATACCATTTCAACTACTGTGTGCGCTAATGAGCTAGGCATGTCAGATAACATTCCATCACATGTGAACAAAGCATTTCAGATAATATTACAAACATGCTCACTTGTGTTACTGAGCATATTATCAGAAAACACTGTCCATTTTCACTTGGGTTACCGAGGCAACACTGTTCGGCATGCATCTTGTCAAATATCATTTCCTTCACGTTTATGCTGTGGGCTGTTGTGCTAAATATGTCAGAAACCATTGTATCCATGTTCACATGTGCTACTGAGTTATGGATATCAGATAATACTATATCTATTCACTTGTGCTTCTGAGCTAATCATATGCAGCAAGCAGCATGCACAATGTCACATAACATTACATCCGTATTCATGTGTGCTACTAAACTAAGCACGTGTAACATGTACATTGTAACATATTCCATTTATGTTCACATGTGCTGCTGATCTAAGCATGTTGGATAACATTTCATCCACGTTCACATGAACTACTGAGATAAGTTCTGCATGTTCCTAGTCACAAAACATTACATGCATGTTCATGTGTGCTATGGAACTAAGCATGTGCAACATGCACATTGTCACATAACATTACATCCATATTCATGTGTCCTACCTGAGCTAAGCATGCACAACATGCACTTGTCATATAACATTTCATCTGCATTCAAATTTGCTGCTGATAACATATATGATAATATTCCATCAATGCTCAGATAAGTTCAGCTTGTACCTTGTCACATAGCATTCCATTCATGTTTGTATGTGCTACTGAACTAAGTGTGTCGTAAAATGCTACATCTGTGTTCACATGTGCTGCCGGACTATATTCAATATCTGCTAATAGCATTACAAATTAACTGTACCTGCTTGCTTGATTTTGTGTTTTTCAAAGGATTGTGACACTGCCCATTACAGTAACCAGTTTATTTTTCTCACAATTGCTAGATTTTGTTTTCTTGTAACATTTGTTTAGTAGGGGATTGAGTCTATAAAGATTTGCCAAAGGCTTGTGATAACAAGCAACAGTGCTGCAAGTAATGGCAAGAAAAGTTTAAAAATGCTTTGCAGCAGTTACCATTATGGTAGAACACATAAATATCCTTTTTAAATGGTTCAGTTCTATTTCATCAAACAATTCATTCGTTTTATCTGTTGGACTCACACAGTCTTAGTTCCTGGGTTTATTTTTAACATTCTTTATAGTTTCAGACACACTGGATGTTATATTTAAACAAAATAAGAAAAAGTAAAATGATGAAATGTCCCTGACACAACCTGCACCACAGCTACAATAACCAATATTTTCATCACAGATTATGGAAGGTGATCATATGACATGTCATGACATGTCATGGGGAATAGTAGAACAATACACTGTCCATGTAGGGATGTTGCTATGTGTTCATTATTATGAAGCTATGCAATATTTCATTGTAGATGTTGCAGTTTCCAAAAAACAAGTAACTTACAAAAAATAGAATGGAATATACTGAAAGCTTGAATTATCCTACAGATGATAGCCACTGGTACTTTTATTGTAACTCTGCAAAAAGTGAGATAGTGAGTGTTTATATTAATTACAGTAATTATATGACATATGTAATTTATTTTTTTCTCCACATACCTCTGTAAACAAGTATCCTGGAAAGGGCTGGCATCTAGACTTATGAAAGTCCAGCTTATTTTGAGCATTTACAACATCTACTGGGTGGTGCAGTGATGCAGCAGTTAGCATTGTTGCCTCACAGCAAGAGATTCTCTGGTTCTTTTCTTGTCTGGGATGCCTTCTGAGAAGAGTCTACAGGTCCACCCTGTGTTCACGTGGGTTTCCTCCAGGTGCGTTGGTTTCCTCCCACATTCCAAAAACAAATGGCTGGAGCATTTCTCCCCAGGCCTTCACTGGGAATGAGCTCTATCTCAGTTGGACTTTCCCGGTAAACAAATGTAAAATAAATAAAATGAATCTAGCTTGTACAGTTTCCTAGGGGTCTACTACACATCCTCACATGCTAGTAACTGGTAACACAGTTGCTCTCTGCCACTTGCTCAAAAAAGCAAGTGCTCAAACTCACACTACCCCAATCTCCTGTGTCAACATAGGCTTCCTAACAACTGATCCTATGAAATCATATAGGCCTACCAGAACCCCAACTCTAACCCTAAAACTCCCAGCCAGTTCCTAACCCAAGTCCTTGCTCCCATACCCTAAAACTCCAGTCCCTCTCCATAATCCTAAGTCCTTGATCACTTCCTAAACCTAAAATTCTAACCCCTCAAACCTAAATTCTCTGATTGCTCCTTATCCCTAAAATTGACTTCCTGCCCGTGCTCCCAAAAATTGCATTCCTTTTCCCTAACTCTAAAACTCCCTACTGCTTCCTCTCAGCAGCTGCCACACTTAACTTCACTCAAACTCAAATGCTGGGTTTGCCTAAGGTGCATCAGGTGATTGCCTGAACTCATATTTGAGTTTGAACATGAGTAGCAGCCTATAATAGCTACAAGATGCTGAAGTCCCTGCCTTCAAAATAGTGGCTTTCAATTTCCTTCAGCTCAAGTATTTGTAGTAGACCCATTTCCAGGATATGCAAATTAGCTTTTGAACATTTTGTGATCTATCTGATCCACTGGCACATGTTTATTCCTGTCTGCCAAGCAGCTTTGACTTTCATAACCCCATTCTTGTCTGCTTGTTACATCTCTGTATTTCTTTTACCATAAAGGTATGTGATTTTTTTTTTTGTGGTTAGATTGTTTATGCTACATTTTGCATGTTAAAAACGGGTGCATGTTGAAACTCAATGGTTCACAATGGCAATCCTTGGAACAGCAAGTGGTATTGTGAGAATTAATGCAATTATGAGACTGAAGTATCTCAGAATATTTATCTTTTTGGGGGGATAGAGGGCTTTCAGTGCGTGTAGAAGTAGTGACATTGTGGGGGGAGAGCTCACATGCTACAGAATGGGGCAGAGACTTTGATAACTTTTTAAATGTCTAAACAGTGGATGGTGATGTGAATGTATGTCTGTGGTAATGGCTACTTTATCATGATACAGTGACTTTTTAGCTACTATGATGCAAACAAAACTGAGATCCCTTCTGTTACAATGACTGTTGATGCGATACAGTATGGTAACCAAGCACTAGTCTGTGAGTTTTGAGAAAGAGAGACATGCTATTATCTTGAGACAGTATAACCATACCTTGGTGTAGGATGTCAGTGGACTCCACTGAGTACAGTTTGTATACTGGCAAACACCCCCTGTTGCAAGATACAAGGAAATATGGAATATGTTTCAATAAGAAACTTCTCCAACACTAAAGGATTTTCTGAACTGCACTTCTTTGGCAAACCACTAGATTTTTTTTTGCAATCTGTTCTTGTCCTATAGTAAATCCGACATTTATTACAGTATCGCTGACTTTACCCAGCTTGGTCTTCCTAATGCTGCTCTTTTATCTTGCCTGATGTTTGCATTGGGTTTAAATAAAGAGCTGTCTCAGTATGTCTGATCTATTTTGCAATGTTCACAACCTTCTAAACTCATATAGCAACATTCACCCTGAGGTAGGCTGTTTAGAGCTAGAAAAAGCTAAATCTCCATCTCAAAAATTGAAACACAATGCAATGCCACATGCTGGCAGGAAGAATGCAACAAAGTTAGATAAAGAGAAGCCGACCCAGCAAATAATATTAATAAAGCTGTAAAATAGTTTAAGAATTATATTTGAAATTTGGCATTAAATCCTCAGCGAGTAGTACAGACCAACAAAATTGATCAGAGAATTCAATGAGAAGCTCATGTTCCTGAAACATCTGAATGCAACATACAAAAAGTACACATCCAATACAAAAAAAATACAAAAAATGAATTTGTTTCAAAAAGTGACATTGTTTTCTGGTCAGAGGTAGTTCTGGTCATTCTGACTTTTTTAGGACTTACCTAATTCCATATAGACAAAACTATCAGACGAAAGCCTTCTCAACAACTGCTAGGCCAGATGATGCCCTTATAAGCATTAAAGGACCTTGATCTTGAGCCAACAGAGGAAAGTGAAATAATTTTAAACTAATCTGAAGGCTACAGGTGGCAGTATGCAGGGTATAGGAGTTTAAGGATCAGTGCGGCTATGAAAATACCTCTACTGTATCATTTCACATTATGCCCCACCATAACACATTAGCTCATTCAGTTATCAGAATATAAATATAAAGCTATGAATAACAAATGAAAAACAGTGGTAAACTCCTCTTCTGCAAAACATCCTAGATTAATGGTCTTAGGGTAATTTTTACTTCTTACAACTTGCCCTTTCCTATGCTATCTATTATTAATCAATAAGTCAGTTAGGAAATCCAGATCTAAAAAGTGTCATGACACTATATAAAGCTATATTTTAAAGCAAATGTACAGAAATTGCACCATAGGGTACATTAATTATTACAATTCTTACATCCCCATATCTATTCCTCTTTAGTGATTAACATATGCTCAAAAATACTCATCTGAATGCTCACATCACATGCAACAAAGAATAGACTTTCCCACAGGGATTGCCTGCTACTCACTAAACATTCTAACCAATGGTAAGTCAAGGATAAAACCCACATTTCTGACTATGAAAGCACTCATCACAATTATGTTGTATATAGGTAAGATTGTGCACACAGTGAAGCAGATGGTGTTATCATACCAGCTATTAACAGTATAGTCCGTACTCTCAGTATTATTGCCAGGATACGATACCAGAGAAAAGCAGTCTTTTTACCTCTGCACAGTAAGAATGATAGCTATTAGGTCACCTGTCTATGTATAATGCCAAAGAAGAATCTTAGTATTTGCTTACATCCAGCTTCAGTCTCGACTACTAATTGTAGCAGATATTTGTATTAGTGGAAACAATAACCCTATCCCATAGTCCCACCCTGACACAAAATAAGACCAGTCTGCTAGTTATTTGATCCTAGCTAATATATTAAGTGTGTTTTTCAAAACTTGTGTTTTCTGGTAGTAATATAAATAAAATATTGTAATGCCTGAGAAAAATAATTGAACGTCAGATTATTACAGATGAAATGGTTAGGTTGGACATGGCTTTATACGCCAGGACACAGATCGCTTCTGAGTAGGGTGGTGTAACTGGCATTGTACTCAATTATGGGCCTGATAAGTGATGAGTAGGGGGTGGTAATTGGGCACTTTGTTTTCCCCAAGGATGACTATACACTTTTTTTTTTTTTGCTTTGGCCCTTGGCTCTGGCCCCCCAGTTATCCGTCTCTGTGACCCTTTGGAGGATGCTTGTGTCAGCCGGATGAGTCAATTACAGCACACAGCACCAGCAGTCATCTGCGAACTTGGTCATACATAGTCCACCGTGTTAGTGCCTGCCTGCCGAATATATACTATACAGGAGAGGTCCCAGGACACTGAGCCTTGTGGGACACCACTTGTAACTGGTTTAGAGTCTGACATGGCACCTGCTAATCCTGACCATGTGGGTCCCTGAGCCAGACCAGTTGCAATCACATCTTGTGACATAGGGGTTGATATTTAAGCTGGAGAGCTTATTTATGATGCCCCGAGTGTATTGTGTCGTCAAGGGCTTTGCCAGTAGGCTGTGTGTGTGTGGCCCTTCATGTTTCAAAGAAGCTTCCATTGGGGTTCAAGAGCAAGAGATCGCTCTTGAACTTGGGTAGGATCCAGGGTGCCGAGTAGGACCACTGTTGCTGTACGCCATTCCTTGGGTATATAATTAAAAAGATTACAGAAAATAGTAATATATGTCCTGATTTTGTACTAGAAATATTTTCTGTAAGCTTTATGAGCTCCCTAGTTATTCCTATAATGGTTTTGTTTAATAAATTATTGTCCTAAGGACAATACTAACCACATTACTGGCTGCTGGCTAATGTAGTACTGCTATATAAGGGTCGGAGATGTTTATGATTAATTGCTATTGACCAAAAAGTTTTTACATCTTCATTTGGGAAATGGTTTCAAAGATGTCTGTTATAAATATTGGATAATAGCAACATTAGTCTGATCATCAACAGTAAAAAACATGGATTTGCTAAATGAAGGTCAACATTTACCAGCTAGGCTGATCTTTACAAACCTGTCAGCAAGACTGCAGATATATAAATGGCAGTTAGTGTCATTTACAGAGACAAAATAAAAGTTATCAATAGCGTTCTACATTCTGTAATTGTTGAATGCACAGCCAAATTCAGTATAAAACCTTACATTACTGAGAAGGTATGCCATTGGTTAGATGAAAGATTTCCAAAGAATTGAGGCACAAGGACAATTTTCACATCAGAACCCTGTGATATCTGGGGTACCTCAAGGATCTATGCGGTGCCTAGTTCTAGTCAGTTTTGTGTTCTCCATATTATAAATATCCAATAAACATTAGATATCTAAATATGCTGATGATATGTTGATGCTGATTAAAATAGGGGCCTGTAATATATAATCTATGGATGACATAATTTCATTTAATATGTTTTAACATCATTGACCAAACTGTTTATGGAAAACAGACTAAATACTAATAATGATAAATATGGAGATATGTTGTTTGGTCCAGCAAACACAGACTATATCACAATTACAAACCATAAAAGAAAATGCTTAATTTTAACACTGTAGAAGTAGTTATAAGTAGTAATATCACATTTAAAGCTTAAGCTTTAAACTAAGGCATTGAGAGTAGTAAGACTTATTCACATAAATACAGCATCTAAATCACAAACTGTGTTAACAAAATTATTTATCTCATATGTTAGATCTATTATTGAGTAGAATTCATTATCTTGTAACAGCTATGCTATAGGTGACTTACTTACCCAAGAAAGTGTTCAAAGAAAATTTCTAAAAAGATGCGGTCTCAGTAGCTCAAAATGTAGCATTCTTGCTTTCATGCAGAAAGCTGTGGGGTCTACTCCCACAGCTGGTACCTGGAATAATGGTTTCCAACACTGACACTTCAGTACAGCATAAGTGTGGTGTTGCACTCCTGAGTGTGCCATACTTTGGATAAGATGTCAAACCAAGTCCCCATCTGCTGAGTTGGTGGTAGCTCAGGTGGATGTAAAAGATCCCACAGCAAAAAATAGTAAGGGAAGTTCCCTGGTGCCCTGACCAAATATCCACTAGAGGCCATTGATGCAGTGGCACTAACCCAGGCAATAAAGTGCAAATAAAATAAATAAAAACAGAAAATAAAAAAATGTAGGCTTGTAAAAATATGTCCTGCTTTGAATGCTTACAGTTTGTTGGATTATTCGCTGTTAGTCAAAGGTTAAGAAGAGGTACACTTTGTTTTGTATTCATGGCAGTATGCCCGATAATGAATTAAGACTGCTGCTAAATATAAAGAAACTGCAATCTGAGAAGTGCTTTATGGGAGTAACCTTACTTGTAAGATGGATAAATGTAACACTGTAATATAAACAAAATTTGTATCCCAATTGATTATTAGTTTGTAGAATAAATTATTACTCTCAGTTAGGAACAGTCCTACTTTAGAAATGTTTAAGACTGTTTTAGATACTTTGATTTATTCATCTAACCTGGAGACTGCCTATTATTAAGGCCCATATTAGCTAGAGTATGCAGTAACCTTGAAACCAACACACATGCAACTACTTTTGTATATTAACATCTACAACCCTCTTACAATTGTCATTATATCTTTAGGCCACAGCAAGTGGTCAACATGACAGATTTAGGATTTACAGGGCTTATTCACACATAAGTAAACAAAAGCACAGTTGGTACTGCCCTGCTCCTAAATTTCTCCAAAAAAAAAAAAAAATTTACGTTTTTGCTTCTTCTGTGTGTCTCGACATAGTCAGACAACTTGGAATTCTACCATCTAATTCCATTTAATAGAAAAGAGTAAAATGGCACAATTATCAAATTCTCTTTTTCTTTTTGCAATACTTCAAGGCTCAGTACCTCTGACTCTACTTTTTGTAGAATACTTAAACACCACAAACAACAGTGCCATCTTTTTACCATTATGCTGAATATTCTCCATTACTCTGCTCAACCTCAAGCATCCCTACCATCCAAAATGAGCCCTGAAATCCATTTATCTCTGTTTAGAAATGGTTAATTAAATACAGAACAATACAAAATGCCAACAAATTAAATGCAAGTATTTCCATTCCCTGTGTCCACATAAATAAAAAAAATCTAAACTTCCAGCCTTATAAGGAAATAACCAAACTCCTTGACATTGACCAAAAATTGAAATTTGACACCCCTATCCAGAACACAATGGCATAATGTCTCAGCACCATTTAGATAGCCAATTAATTTGCAATGACTGACAACAGTACAGAAATACATACCGGATCGGTCGAGGCCTGGGTTAACAATGACCGCCACCAGTACTGTTGGCCAACAGTGTGTTGGCGGAAATTGAGCTACTGTTGGCAGAAGGAGGAGAAGAGGGGAAGGCATGCCCGAAGGTAGGTAAAGGCTAGGACTGTGATAGTGAGGGTTGGAACTTTGAATGTTGGCATTATGACTGGTATAGGGAGAGAGCTAGCTGATAAGATGGACAGAAGGAAGGTTGTGTGCAAGAGACCAGATGGAAGGGGAGCAAGGCTAAGTGTATCTGAGGCAGTTTCAAATTGTTTTATCATGGTGTGGATGGGAGGAGAAATGGCGTAGGCATTATCCTGAAGGAACAGTATGCTAAGAGTGTTTTGGAGGTGAAAAGAGTGTCGGATAGAGTGATGTTTATGAAGCTGAAAATTGATGATGTAATGATGAATGTTGTTAGTGCATATGCTCCACAAGTTAGGTGTGCGATGGATGAGAAAGAAAAATTTTGGAGTGAGTTGGATAAAGTGGTGATGACTGTACCCAAAGGTGATAGACTGGTGATTGGAGCAGATTTCAATGGGCATGTTGGTGAAGGGAACAGAGGGGATGAGGAAGTGATGGGTAGGTATGGTGTTAAGCAAAGGAATGCAGAAGGTCAGATGGTAGTGGATTTTGCGAAAAAGATGGACATGGCTGTGATGAATACATAGTTTAACAAGGGGAGGAGCATAGGGTGACATACAAGAGTGGAGGAAGATGCACACAGGTGGATTATATCTTATGTAGGAGGGCCAGTTTGAAGGAGATTGGAGACTGAAAAGTGGTGGCAGGGGAAAGTGTAGTTAGGCAGCATAGGATGGTGGTTTGTAGGATGACACTGGTTATCAAGAAGAGGAGGATGAGTGTGAGGCAGCACCAAGGATCAAATGGTGGAAACTGAAAAAGGGTAATTATGAGGTGATGTTCAGGGAAGAGTTAAGACAGGCACTGGGTGGCAGTGAAGAGTTACCGAATAGCTGTGCAACTACAGCAGAGCTAGTAAGAGAGATGGCTAGAAAGGTGCTTTGTGTGACATCTGGAAAGAGGAAGGAGGACAAGCAGACCTGGTGGTGGAATGAGGAAGTACAGAAGAGTATACAGAGAAAGTGGTTGGTGAAGAAGAAGTGGAATTGTCAAAGAGATGAAGAAAGTAGACAAGAGTATAAGGAGATGGGGTGCATGGCAAAGAGAGAGGTGGTGAAGAATAAGGATAAGGCGTATGAAGAGTTGTATAAAAGGTTGGACATTAAGGAGGGAGAAAAGGACCTGTACCGATTGGCTAGACAGAGGGACCAAGCTAGTAAAGATGTGCAGCAGGTAAGGGTGATAAAGGATAATGAGGGAAACGTACTCACAAGTGAGGAGAGTGTGTTGAGCTGATGGAAAGAGTACTTTGAGGGGTTGATGAATGAAGAGAATGAGAGGGAAAGAAGGTTGGATGATGTTTGGATAGTGAATCATGAAGTGCAGTGGATTAGCAAGGAGGAAGTAAGGATAGCTATGAAGAGGATGAAGAATGGAAAGGCTGTTGGTCCAGATGACATACCTGTGGAAGCATGGAGGTGTTTAGGTGAAATAGCAGTGGAGTTTTTAACTAGATTGTTTAATGAAATCTTGGAAAGTGAGAGGATGCCCGAGGAATGGAGAAAAAGTGTTTTGGTACCGAAGAATAAGGGTGATGTGCAGAGCTGTACTAACTACAGAGGGATTAAATTGATCAGTCACAGCATGAAGTTATGGGAAAGAGTAGTGGAAGCTAGGTTAAGAATGGAGGTGATGATTAGTGATCAGCAGTATGGTTTCATGCCAGGAAAAAGCACTACAGATGCGATGTTTTCTCTGAGAGTGTTGATGGAGAAGTACAGAGAAGGTCAGAAGGGGTTGCATTGTGTCTTTGTGGAGTTAGAGAAAGAATATGACAGGGTGCCTAGACAGGAGTTGTGGTATTGTATGAGGACGTCAGAAGTATCAGAGAAGTATGTAAGAGTTGTACAGGATATGTACGAGAGTAGTGTGACAGCGGTGATGTCTGCATTGGGAGTGACAGATGTGTTTAAGGTGGAGGTGGGATTACATCAAGGATCAGCTCTGAGCCCTTTCTTCTTTGCAATGGTGATGGACAGGTTGACAGACGAGATCAGACAGGAGTCCCCGTGGACTATGATGTTTGCAGATGACATTGTGATCTGTAGTGAGAGTAGGGAACAGGTGGAGGAGACCCTCGAGAGGTGGAGATATGCTAGAGAGAGAAGAGGAATGAAGGTCTACAGGACTAAGACAGAATATATGTGTGTGAATGAGAGGGAGGATAGAGGAATGGTGAGGATGCAGGGAGTAGAGGTGGCGAAGGTGGGTGAGTTTAAGCACTTGGGATCAACAGTTCAGAGTAATGGTGAGTGTGGAAGAGAGGTGAAGAAGAGAGTACAGGCAGGATGGAGTGGGTGGAGAAGAGTGTCAGGAGTGATTTGTGACAGATGAGTACCAGTAAGAGTGAAAGGGAAGGTCTACAAGAGGGTAGTGAGACCAGCTATGTTATATGGGTTGGAGACAGTGGCACTGACAAAAAGGCAGGAGTCAGTGCTTGATGTGGCAGAGTTGAAGATGTTAAGATTTGAACTAGGTGTGACGATGATGGACAGGATTAGGAATAAGTATATTAGAGGGTCAGCCCAGGTTGGAAGGTTTGGAGACAAAGCCAGAGAGGCAAGATTATGTTGGTTTGGACATGTGCTGAGGAGGGATGCAGAGTATATTGGGAAAAAGATGCTAATGATGAACCTGCCAGGTAACAGGAAAGGAGGGAGGCCTAAGATAAGGTTTATGGATGTGGTGAGAGAGGACATGCAAGTGGTTGGTGTGACAGAACAAGATGCAGAGGACAGGAAGAAATGGAAACAGTTGATCTGCTGTGGTGATCCCTAACAAGAGCAGCTGAAAGAAAAAGAAGTTCCCCTAATACCAAAACATCTTTCTTTTCATTAAAACTTTATCAGCCCTTTCAAATAAACATCAGTATTCACACCATAAAATAGCCACATTACCTGCAATCTGCCTAAAAATTATATATTACTGTAATACCCTAACATTCTTCAATATCCAGAATAGCACATAAACTAAGTTTTAAATACGAATACCCCTTGCTTTTAATGATTTGACCCAGGTATATTCCATGTCACATTCTTACTCCTCCTTTTCTCTTAATTCTACACGTTTTTTTTAAATCTAATTGGTGGTCCTGCTGTAGCGTTGTCGCCTCACAGTAAGACGTTGTCCTGTTCGATTCTCAGCTAAAGCGTCTTCTGTGTGGAGACATGCATGAAATGGTGGGTGTGAAGGTGAAGGTTGGTTGTCGGTTGGCAACTTTTAGCATGTAAAATCTACTGCAATCCTAGTGGGACGGGGTTTCACTGTCCGCGACTCCTAACCAGGAAAAGCTGAAAGACACAACAATCATTTTGATGATAGCACCTATATCTTCACTGAATCTAAATGTTGGAATGCTCTCTTGTGGTGCATACAAAACTATCAGACAATAAAAACAATCTGTCATGTTATGATACAATGCTAAACCACTACCCTTCAGTGACTATAGCATCACATAAGAAGTAACATCCTGACATACTTTTGCTGAATCTGGGCTTGCCCTTGGCAGATTTTCCAAAGTTTGAAACACCTCATTGTGCCTTTTCTTAAACCCTTTACTGCATAGCTCCTTTCTGTACCCATCATGTTTGTTTCTGTTCTCCTTTGCACTGCCCTTCCATCATTTCCCTCCCTTATTTTACATACTTGTCTCTTTCACTGTATACATTTTTATTTATTAATTTCTTTATTATATCCCATAATTCCTACTACATATGGCCCTTCTCCTTTCACTGGCTGTTTAGATTTAGTTCCTCTTTATTTGTGCATTGTGGTTATAATGATAAGCACATTATAATGGGCTGAATTCATAAAGGTTACTGCGAGGTGTACACAATGTGCACATCTCACAGCAGCCTTTTCAAATTCAGAGAAAGCCCTAATGTAGTACATTTGCAGAAAGGCATGCAGAGGCATTTTTAGGACAGGCATATGCTAATTAATCATGTGGTCTCTCTTTCTCTCCCCCTCAGTCCTGTCTCCAGGCATGTATCTCTGCATTGACTAAAGAGAAGCCTGCATTAGCTCACTATACTAAATGATACTTTATCTGCAGGTATTTATGACATGTGTATTTACGAACATGGGCCTTATGCAATGCCTGCAACATGTCATCACTTACAAGGGTGGTGGGGCAGGAAGGCCTAGCTCCCACCCTCATAAGGTTAGTGTGAATTTACTGAATGAGATGAAGAACGATACTCCAATGTTTGGCGTAACGGAATGAATGTCATCATTCCCAATCTGCATACAAACTAGTCTATAATGAGGGCGTTTCCTCCTTGCAGCTAATGTGTCTTCGAATTGCCAAATAACACATCCTGGCAACAGGACCTTTTGAGAGCTGAACTTATGGCTTGCATTAGGGCTGTTAATGAATCCCTGGGATAGTTGCATTCTTTAAACCTCACTGTAGCATTAGTTAAATATATCAGTTAAATTTAAATCACGTGTATCGATTCTATTTTAGTATTTCAGGACTGGAGTTATGTCTGCCTCAGACATTACAGAAATACCCTATGCACTTGTATATTAACAAAAAAGTGAGCATCTCCAGTCTTATCAAACTGACTTGCATCTCTTGTGAAGTAAATTCTGCCAATGACAAAGAGATTCTTCTTTTACGAATCCTACCAGCAGCCACTTAGCAACCTACTATAAGGCAAGGGCTGTTTGTTGAAATGGCAAACAGTCATTAGTAATATGTTTGCTGTCATTGTTTTAATTGCTTAATTTTGATTACTCATTTGGTTAATTTGTAGCAAACTTTAGATTGTTGGTACCTGCATCATCTTTCTTAAAATGCCATGCATCCAGTGTAAGAAAGACATATTCCTAAAAAAAATTTCTTGTCATAGAAATATTTAAATATTTATTGATACTATTTATTATGGGATGTGAGAGGACACATGAGGCAGGTGGAGAACCCATTGAAAACTCACAAAAACAAGGATAATATGATAAGTCCACTGTACCATCCACCAGTATAAATTGCATATTTTGTTTACTGTACTGTAGAATTTTCTTGCTTTCTTGTTAAATATTCAAGACAATTTTGGGGCTCTCTCACTGGACATCACTATAAATGGGCCTAGTCCAGGTTAAAATTCCTGGGACAAATGTTATCCACTAGGGATTTTATATTTAATATGTATTTTGAAATTGTTGTGTTGGCCATACTCAGCATATTTTCACCATTTATGCTCCTTTTGGCTGTGGAATAGTTACTGCTGGTTATGCAAAATGTGTTAATTTACTTACTTTCTCCATAATTTCAGCCTCTTCTAATCTTATTATTTCTTTTTCAACCTTGATTTTGACTGCTGATGCTGCTGATTTCATGTGCTAACGCCAGATGTCAGTGCCTACCAGTGGTTATTTGCATTTATATTATTAGTCTGCATGATTACGTTTGTGTTATTACCCAGTTTTAGATAATTCCATTTTGCCAGTATATGAAATTATACTTCTAGTTTCACTGGAGTCCTGATGTGCTGAAGTAATTTGATTTGAGTGAGCTGTAGTGTTGACCTGTTGAACTCATGCTGGTTTTCCATAATTGCTGAAATTAGTATTAACTCTTCCAGAGGATGCTTTAAACTCTATAGAAAGTTTCACCACTTCATCATTCCACTGAATTATTCCAGTGGTTGCACTTATACAAATTTCAGTATGTTACTGACATGCAGTCTGTTAGCAGATTTTAGAGATTCCATTTGTTCTTTAAGCTGATGTTTGCAATAGTGCGGCGTTTCATGGTTCCTAAAAAATCCAGCATCTTCTCTACTCTTAATTGACTTGAATTGCATTTTTAAATTGTTCTTATTTACTTGAAAGATCTATCTGTAATGCTACTGGATCTTGCTGCATTAATGGGACTAAAGTAAGTTTTGTAGTCTGCAAATAAAGAGATGTTTTGCTTCATCAAATAATTGTTGCATGATATATAGAGTGGGTCAAGCTTACACTTCTGTTAAATGTTGCTCTAAGAATTCAATGGTGGACTTATCTTTTAGTGCCATCTTGCTTCTGCTATCTTATAAGTGTTGTCTTTATGGCAATATTCATTCAGAATTGGACACATTTGCCTTCTGAAACTTGAGATTATTACAATGTCTTTATTACTTTATTGTATTTGGTGTGCACCAAGAGATGAAATGTGAATCTGTATTTTCATTCATGTACAGTCATACATATGCTGTTTTAAGTATCTAATACCTTTTGAGTCTGGAAATATAAGAAGCTGTTATGTATTAAGACTGAAAGAAGATAGAATTAATGATGGTTCAGTTATAAGCTTCCATTGACTATTGTGAAGACTGCAAATATTGTTTTCTTATCCAATATACATCTACAGAGCTCAATCTGTCTGTGTATCTATATATCTGTCTGTCTGTTTTTGTGAACTGGGGTAGTACACTGATCTGATGGACCTTTTTCAGCTTCAGACCAGGGTTAGAAACTGTGACAGCAATCATACATAATAATATAACAGTAAGCATACAGTATATTAACAATAAACACATCATAGATATGCATTTTATTTTAACAAAATAAGCAAGTTATCAACCTGTACTCAACAGCACAACTTTAATGTTTAAACCATCATATGAATAAGCATCTACTAAACTGGCAATCGGTTATGGAGAGGATGGGGGTGGAAATCGACTGAAGCTTATTAACCAGAATAGAAAGTAAATCAGGAGCAGGCTTGTTGATGGTGGGGGAGAAGGAAAAGTGCCAGCTAAGTATTGTATTCCTAGCAAGACCCAAAAGCTGAGCATAACTCAGTACTCTATTAGTATACTTGGCTGCCCTGAGCATTATGCTTTCTTGTAGTTTTTTTTTTAATTGTCTTGACTTGTATTTAACAAATATTTATTTAAGAGCTTATTTTTACACTTTTTATTTGACTTTCCTATTTTCACATTCATTTATTGAGTTGCTTTATGTAGGACAACTTTGCTGGCGTTACAGCATTTATATTTATATTCACTAACTTTATTCTTAGGCTGACCCATTGTTATTTATCATTTCTACATGCTGAAATGTATCCAACAGTTTCACAGCTTGCATATACTACAGACCTTATTCTGATGTTCTACCACCTTTGCCCACAAATCTCTTTAAAACATTCCTTTACGTTTTTGCCAGAAGGTTAACATCCTACAATGGGGTTGAGGCAGATGCCAAAATAGAAGATACTCTGGCAAGAGATGTCACATCTTGTAGCATTTTCTGCTCTAAAGGATATACTGAAATATCCAAGTTCTAGATAAATACCATGGTGAGTTACCAGTTATTTGGATTACACCTTTGCCATTTAGGGAACTGTATGCCAAAAGAAGGTCCATCCCAAGCAAGATTGGGATTATCTCTCACTTGAGACATGATACTGTCCTCACATTTATAGTGGAATCTTGTTCAGATGAACATATTTGTCCATACTTGGTGACAGCTGTTTACCTGTTTTCGAATAATCATCATCATTGGCAGGACAAGATTACGGCTTAGAAAAGTAGCTCATTTCTATTAGAGTCTTCATATAACCCAAGAGGCCCGTTACAAATAATTCTGCTTGGTTTTTCTTCTTCTTTATCCTGTTGTGCCTCATTAAGGCATTCAGTTCTCTTTACCAGTCTTAGTTCCTTTGCAAGCTTTTAACCCAGTAAATTGTATTCTTTCCTCTCTACCACATCAAAACTGCTTTTATTGTTTTTTTTTTTCAATGCAGTTTCTAAAGGACAACTACATTTAAAAACTGAAAATAAAATGTTTCTTTTTCACATTTTAATTTTTCTCTGCAGTAGTATTGTCCTTGCTACAGTCTAAGTGGCCATTAGTATGTTATTGTTATATGCCAAAATGGCCTGAATTGATACTACCAAGCTGAAGTGGCTTTTATAGTTGGAGTCTTACCTCTGATGTAATTTTATAATGTATAGAGTGTCCCAAGATGAGAACAATATTACTTTGCTAATAACTCTTCACTGACTTATAGTGACACCATCATGATGTCCTATGTTTTGCACTTTTGTCTTTAACAATGGCATCTATTGATTATTGTTAGGCTAATTTTCTTCCATGGTATTTAAATATATATTTGCATCTTATTCATGCTGCAGCTAGAATTAGTGATCTAAATAATTAGTTTGCTTTCTTAAGATTTTAAAAGTCAGGAATGTTGCTTCCCATCCTTACCTATAAGATTGTCACAGATGACATGACAAATACCAAATGAAAACAATGCGGGATTTCACAAGAAAAAAAAAAAAGCCAAACTGGCATGCAGGAAAAACTCCAGATACAGAATCAGTCTGAAATCAATGGGTATGCTAAACAACTTACGTTTTCTTTGTATGTCACACTCTCGGGGCTAGCCCACAGGAAGGGACGAGTTATGTGTTATGAGAAAGACTTGATATTTGAGAGTAGTTCCTATTTTACTATTTTTTGAAATGTTTCTCTTGGCCGTGTGCCGTTCAAGTGTTTATCATAGCTTGTTATACACTGCGTTCCTTAAAATGTTCACTTGCGAGCATATGTGTATCACATTGTTTGCTTCAATGTAGTAGTCTCTTATCTTTCTATGTTACCTTTGTTTTACTGCAGTAGATGAATAACAGGCAAAAACCATAAACGTGACTATCTTAAACTTTTAAATCAAAAGGAATAAAGTAATGTAGATAAATAGGTGCAAATACATTGCTAAAGATAATCTGCATGCCATCAAAGACAAAAGCTGAATTATCTAGTACAAGAACCCCTAAATAAGTATTTAAGTAGTGCACTTTCATTTTTAGTAGGAGGGTATTTCAGCATTGTTGAATGTACCAGACAGGTTATTCCACCACAGTCTCCAGACAGGCTTCACCCAGAGGGAATGGAGGACTGCAACAGCCATTCCTCTCCACAAAGATGAGCCATCAGCAGACCCAGGGAATTACTTACCCATAAGTTTGACTAGTCAAGGCCATGGAAATAATTGCAATGCGATTATTATAATAATATAATGAGAAATCATGATGATATATAATGATATGCAAGGCCATGGAAAGAATGATAGTGCACCTTATAAACAAAGACATAGGAAATCTTCTAACACTGGACCCATCCCAGTTCAGTTTTGTCCAGGGCAGGTCATGATTAGTAAACTTGATGGATACCTTTGAGAAGGTCATGAGAGCCATGGGCAAGGGCAAAACCGTACATACTACCTACATTGACCTAGTAAAGGCATTTGACACAATACCTCACTTGAGTAGTATATACAAACTCACAGATTTAGGCATAAACCCATGTCACCCAATGAATAATCAAATTGCTCACAGATAGGACACATGAAGTTAAGGTGTGAGACTCCACTTCCACCAAGAGGCCTATTACTAGTGGTGTTCCACAGGACTCAGTACTGGGGCCTCTTCTGTTTGGAATAGACTACTCTGAAGTCAAGGTAAATGTAGAGGGCCTTTGGTTGACCAAACTTATTGATGACTGCAAGTTGGGTGCAATCACTAAATCTCCCAGAGATGTAGATATCCTCCAGGAGGGTCTGACACAGACAAATAACTGGTGCCAGAACCATGTCCTAAAACTCAATGCAAAAAATGCATAATTATACCCTTTGGGAAGATGACCACCCCTGCAAATTACAACACTGACAACAATACCCTAAGAGTAGACTCAGTGGTAAGGCACTTGGGCACTTTGGTTAACAGTAACCTGAACTTTAATTGCCATGTGTTCACAATACTGAGAAAGTCCATGTATGTGGCACAACTTATATGTAAGGGCATGTTATATAGATCTAAGGAAATCATAATTCCACTATACTCAAACCTTATTAGACCAGTAATTGAGTACAATGCACCCCTTGGCATGTACCTGACCTGGTATTTACAGCAGCTAGATTGTCGACATAAGTTGCTCACTAAAAGAGTACAGGTTGCAAATAATATGTCTTATGCAGACCACCTCAAAGCCCTGTCCCTGCACTTGGCCTCCTACAGAATACTGAGGGATAATGTATTCCTAACCTACAAGGTATTCAGCAATCCATCCCTGATGGATCTGCTACACATTCACAAAACAAGCAGCATTAGGATCACCCGATCTAAAGAGATAAATCTTATCCGTGACTTAAAGAAAACATGTTGGAGGGACATGCATGTGTTTTAGAAATTACCCCTTTTCTGGAACAGACTCCCCACTCAGGTGAAAGAGTTCTACCCTAAGCCTATTCTGATGTAATTTGGACCAATGGATGGGAAACTGCAAATTCACCCCTGGCTTGTTACCTGTAGCTCCTATGGATGGAGGCACTTTGTAGATGCCCTAAAACACAGGAATATACCAAAGCTTTTCTAGCAGTAAGCATTGATAAATGGAAAAACTGGGGTATGAATGGCTAGGCTTAAAAAGGTGCTTGGGCCATTAGCCTAGTAATGTCCTATGATCCTATGGTTCTATTACTCAGTTTATGACCTTTGCAGAGTTATTGTTGAAGAAGTTGGGATGCAGACACTGAAAGAATGTCAATGTTTAACACACCTCTGAGAGAAAGCTATCTGTTTCCCCACTCACAAAAGAGCTGTGTATGTGTTTGTATATGTGTGTGTGCGTGTGTGTGTGTGTGTGTGTGTCTGCACGTGTCTGTGTATGAAGTTTACTAGGATTCAGCTTTGGAGATGTAATTCAATTCATAACCATCATCGTTATGTGTTGCCACAGATGTGTAACTTAACCAAAACCTGGTAAAGTCCACCAAGCCAAGACACTAGACTATAGAAAACATCATTACATTCTGAATATTAAATGATGATGTAAATGAAAAAACACAAACCTTACAGATCATATCCACTAACTGTCGGCAGTGATCATAACGTGCTGTACCACTAATGCTAAAAGACAAGCTGTTAATTGGCTACCCAGCCAACATAAATGAGAATTGAATAAACCAGTAACAAAAGGAGCCCAAAACAGAGCCAAATTCACCACAAATAAGAAAAGTCACGCACTGCTTACACCACGGACTACCACAAATATTAATGTATTTCTTCACAGTTTAAACACACGGATTGAGCAATTTCTTCCCTCCAACAGGGACTTCAACAGAATCAATTAATAACTTTATTCACCTTTATATACTCCCCTCCTTAGTTAGTGATTAATTAACATCATCCTTTAATTTAATTTTTTTTAAAAAGACAATACACAAAATAATCCATGAACAATGTCAAAAACATCCCTAAACCATTACAAAACAAATCTAGTTCCTTATCATTATGAGATATTTAAAAAAACATATATTTAAAAACTTTTTATTAAAATTCATAATAAAAAAGTATTTTGTAGCCATAAAAAGCAATAGTTAAAAAAATGAATAAAACTGATGAATGTTGAACCAAAGAAAGTAGTTTATTTATTTAACTGATGCAGCCTTTCTATTTAATATTGGCTTAATGGATATCATTTCATTTAATCCTGGGACTTAACTGGCTTGTAATTTTATTTGCCACCTAACGTCCCTTTCTTCAATGTGGCTTCAAGTCTCCCCCTCTGGGATTTGGTAAGACTTTTTTCTAAAATGACAAATTTAAATCCACCAAAATTCTTACATACACAGGAATTTTGTACAGGGCATTATTACTATTACATGTAGTGATCTGGAACATATGTTTGTATATCATGTCCCTAAGCCTTCTCTCCATTTTACCCATGTAAAAACTGGGACAGCATATACACTTCGCCAAATAGATCACTCCAGACTTTTGACAATTACCTTTCTTAAAGATAACTCAGGTTTTTAGGGTATTACCTAGAATGACTGTGTCTTCGGTATTTGTGTGTTTGTAGTGGGAACAAAAACCAGACCTGAAGGTGCCAGTTCTATCTACCTTTTTAGAACCTATCTCAAAACATTTTTTCAAGTTTGCCCCAGTCTTAAAGACAAAATTAGGTCTATCACACACTATGGACCATAACTTTGAATTATTCCTCAGAATTGCCCAGTTGTTTTCCATAATCTTTTTAACATAATTTGCCTTACTTGAATACGGGACCACCATAGCCCTCTCATATTCTTTAAGGTCCACTGTTTCAACATCTATGTCTTGACTATTGCCTCTTATTCTCTCTGGGTTACCCAACAGGGGTTTGTATTTCCTACCCCATTCTTTTTTGACATACTCAAAATTCTCTTCCAACATTTTATTAGGATACCCTCTCTCCTGAAACAATTTCACTACTTTTTGTAGTTCTCCCTCCACATCCTCTCTATGTGATGTCATACAGGCTACTCAAATGAGTTGTCCTTTAATAATACTCTTTTTCTGATGTGGGGGGTGACTACTGGAGTATTCTAGATATGAGTTGCTAAAAATGGGTTTTCTATACACTTTAGATCTAAACCCTTTGTCAACCTTTTGTATAACTGTATCTAGATAGTGAATACTACCCCTATTGTGTGCATAAGTGAACTTAAGGAACCCTGTGGTCCTATTCAAAAAATCAACAACATTTTTAATCTTCTTTTCTGGGCCTTTCCAAAGAATAAAAATATTGTCCAAAAATCTGATATAGAGCTTTAGATTTACCATATATTCACTTGTAAACACATACCTTCTCTCCTACTCCAGCAGGACTAAATTTGCCTATGTAGGGGCACAAGAGGCCCCCATAGCAACACCTTTATGTTGTTTAAAATACTCTCCTTCGAAGAATAAATAGCTATGGTCCAACACTATTTCCATAATTCCATAATCAAGTAAATTTTATCCTCAGAAAGGGTGGTGTTGCTAACCATACTAGATCTAAAATATTTAAGTCCTAAGAGTAGTGGATGCTAGGCTAAGAAGGGTGGTGATGATTAGTGATCAGCAGTATGGTTTCATGCCAGGAAAGTGCACTACAGATGCGATGTTTGCTCTGAGAGTCTTGATGGAGAAGTACAGAGAAGGTCAGAAGGAGATGCATTGTGTCTTTGTGGACTTAGAGAAAGCATATGACGGGGTGCCTAGGGAGGAGTTGTGGTATTGTATCAGGAAGTTGGGAGTGTCAGAGAAGTATGTAAGAGTGGTACAGGATATGTACGAGGGTAGTGTGACAGCAGTGAGGTCTGCGGTGGGAGTGATGGATGTGTTTAAGGTGGAGGTGGGATTACATCAAGGATCAGCTCTGAGCCCTTTCTTATTTGCAATGGTGATGGACAGGTTGACAGACAAGATCAGACACGAGTCCCCGTGGACTATGATGTTTGCAGATGACATTGTGATTTGTAGTGAGAGTAGGGAACAGGTGGAGGAGACCCTGGAGAGGTGGAGATATGCTCTAGGGAGAAGAGGAATGAAGGTAAGCAGGGCTAAGATAGAGTATATGTGTGTGAATGAGAGGGAGGGTAGAGGAATGGTGAGGATGCAGGCAGCAGAGGTGGCAAAGGTGGATGAGTTTAAATACTTGAGACCAGCAGTTCAGAGTAATGGTGAGTGTGGAAGACAGGTGAAGAAGAGAGTACAGGCAGGATGGAATGGGTGGAGAGGAGTGTCAGGAGGGATTTGTGACAGATGGGTACCAGTAAGAGTGAAAGGGAAGGTCTACAAGAGGGTAGTGAGACCAGCTATGTTATATCGGTTGGAGACAGTGGCATTGACGAAAAGGCAGGAGTCAGAGCTGGATGTGGCAGAGTTAAAGATGTTAAGATTTGCACTGGGTGTGATGAGGGTGGACAGGATTAGGAATAAGTATATTAGAGGGTCAGCCCAGGTTGGAAGGTTTAGAGACAAAGCCAGAGAGGCATGATTACGTTGGTTTGGACATGGGTTGAGGAGGGATGCAGAGTATATTCAGAGAAAGATGCCAAGGACTAAGTTGCCAGGTAACAGGAAAAGAGTAAGGCCTAAGATAAGGTTTATGGATGTGGTGAGAGAGGACATGCAGGTGGTTGGTGTGACAGAGAAAGATGCAGAGGACAGGAAGAAATGGAAACAGATGATGCGCTGTGGTGACCCCTAACAGGAGCAGCCGAAAGAAAAAGAAGAGTCAAGACACAGATGTTGAAACAAAGGACCTTAAAGAATATGAGAGGGCTATGGTGGTCCAATATACAACTAAGGCAAATGATGTTAAAAAGATTTTGGAAAACAAATGGGCAGTTCTGAGGAATAATTCAAAGTTATGGTCCATAGTGGGTGATAGACCTCATTTTGTCTTTATGACTGGGGCAAACTTGAAAAAATGTTTTGAGATGGGTTCTAAAAAGGTAGATAGAACTGGCACCTTCAGAAGTGGTTCTTGTTCCCAGTGCAAACACATAAATACAGAAGACACAGTCATTTTAGGTAATACCCTAAAAACCCGAGTTATCTTTTAGAAAGGTAATTGTCAAATGTCTGGAGTGATCTATTTGGTGAAGTGTATATCCTGTCCCAGTTTTTACGTGGGTAAAATGGAGAGAAGGCTTAGGGACAGGCTATATGAACATATGTACAAGATCACTACATGTAATAGTAATAACGCCCTGTACAAACATTCCTGTGTATGTAAGAATTTTGGTGGATTTAAATTTGTCATTTTAGAAAAAGTCTTACCAAATCCCAGAGGGGGAGACTTCAGAAGTCACATTGAAGAAAGAGAAGTTAGGTGGCAAATAAAATTACAAGCCAGTCATGTCCCAGGATTAAATGAAATTATATCCATTAAGCCAATATTAAATAGGAAGGCTGCATCAGTTAAATAAATAAACTACTTTCTTAGGTTTCAACATTCATCTATTTTATTCAATTTTTTAACTATTGCTTTTTTATGGCTACAAAATACTTTTTATTTAATTTTAATAAAAAGTTTTTAAATATATGTTTTTAAATACCTTATAATGATAAGGAATTAGATTTGTTTTGTAATGGTTTAGGGATGTTTTTGACATTGTTCATGGATTATTGTGTGTATTGTCTTTTTAAAAAATTCAATTAAGGGATTATGTTAATTAATCACTAACTAAGGAGGGGAGTATACAAAGGTGAATAAAGTTTTTATTAATTGATTCTGATGAAGTCCCTGTTGGAGAGAAGAAAGTGCTCAATTCGTGTGTTTAAACTGAGAAGAAATACATTTATATTTGTGGTAGTCCGTGGTGTAAGCAGTGTGTAACTTTCCTTACAAATGGGAATCAAGTTACAGTGACAACATTAGGCCCTGTGTGTGTGTGTGTGTGTGTGTGTGTGTGTGTGTGTGTGTGTGTGTGTGTTTATGGTTGCTTAAGACTGTCATGCCAAAAAAAACCCCTTCATTTTATCACTTTACAGATTTTGATACTTTCATTTTCTAGAACTTTCCTTATGGGATGGGTTTGAGAGTGAATTTTAAGCAGGGGGATAGCACTGTATGTTGAGTCTGAAGACATTACCAGGCCTGGTTTGTGGGAAAGTTAAACATCTCTCTGAAACAGACAAATGAGGCAAAAACTGTACATTTCCCCTCAACATACTACACTAGGTCTCTGAATTGCATTGTTCTTTTACATGATCCTTTCATTATTAAGTTTGTATCTCTACTTAAAGGGCAGGATAAACAATATCAGAATATGCAAGTTAAGATAATTATGGAGGTTCTAAAACTTCTGCAACATCCACAGTACTTTAGGAGATGCAGTATGCTTGTAATGCACTTGCAAGTGATATGCAAGGAATTTTGTGTACCAAAGAATTGTTTTATGAGAAGAAAGACCAAGGGCTACTCTAACGAACAATTCATAAGAGTAACAACTTAGTTTCTAACTAAAGGAGAATTGCAAATGGAATAGATGGCAATAAGTTTTTCAGTCAAGGTATTGCATGCTTCACTCCTGTAAGAGAGTGGTCAAAATGCCAACGTTTACCATCTGGAAACATATCTCAGAGGAATAAAACCATGACTGCAGCCCAGATGACTTGTGTTCTTTGAAGGGATGGGGGGAGAAGGAAGGCACTAAGTGGCAGAAGCTGACTCACCTTCCTGGAGGTGTGAGGCTGCCTATGCTGCCTGCATTAAGAGTCTGGTGAGCTCCACACTTCAAATGGTATTCTGTTGGCCAGGAGTTTGTGCATACGCAGAAGCTGCATGTACCTCCCGAACACATCCATTGCAGAGCTGATATGCATGCTGTGGGGTGATAAGGGTTAAACCACACTTTCTGGCAGCAGTATTATCCAGGGTTAAAGGTTAAAACACACCTCCTGGTAGCAGTATTATCCTGCATTAGCATACTAGATCTCCTTTCCTGCCCTGCACATGGGTCTGGTTAAGCTTGGAGGAGGCTAAAGTGGGTCTAGTAGACCATATGAATGAAGACAGAAGCTAATGACAGCTAACAGTCAGCTGTGGGGTGCTAGATGGGAGGGGATAAGTATGCCGCAATATACCTTTCTGTACCACACAACAAAGGTGAAGCAACACCTTAGACAATTTAACAAACTATGTGCTTGTATATAATAGTTAACTGTATCTGAGCAGATTGAAAATACTTGGGGATACCAGGATATTGGTGGTCTGGATCCTTTCTAGTCATAGCCGGCCTTAGGCATAGGCCAACTAGGCGGCCACCTAGGGCACCACTGTAGCAGGGGCACTTTTCCAGTATTATTTTTTTGTAGTAGGTAGACCAGGGGGGGGCAACCGTTGGTGTAGGCCGCTCCTGTTTCTAGTAATGATAAAGAAAGCTTGTGCCAGACGTTAAACTGCACCAAAAATTTCTGCAACAGACATTTTAAGTGAAGATCTAAAATTTTAGACATCTCCATGTGCATATAAATGCTAAGAGAACTTGGATGGGGAAGTGGGGAAGTAAAAATAGCATAGGATCCTTTTTCTGTTAGCTGCTTTTCCATAAAGTTAAGAAGGAAGACTTCAGAACTTTTATTTGGTTGCTTTCATCCTTGACATCTACAACATGATCATAAGAATATCAGCTACAGTGGGGACGTCTATTTTCCAGTTTGTTGTACTAACTATGTAGACATCTAAAACATGACAACTTTTATGTGCTGCTGAATCAGAGAACTTTGTTTGGTCATCTGGAAGTATTGTGCATGCCTGGGATTCTATACCAGGTACAGAGTGTGATGCAGAAAGTGTGCGTCTTTATCTTCCAGCCTTGTCCAGTGAAAATGGGGTAGAGGAGCTATAGTTAGTAGTTAAGTACACTATCATTAGGATAAAAATATGTAGTCTCAGCAAGTGACTGTCTCTGAAAAGGAAAGCAATATATATTTAGAAATCCTAAAACAAGTAACCCCACCTGAATAAATCGAAGTCATTCCTGAAATCAATTCATCTGGCTACAAACAAGGACAGTAGCTTCTTGGTAGTATTGGATGACTATAATAATGGTATATGTGGACACTAGTTTATGTAGTCAGACACAGACCTTGAGGACCCATGCCTTAGCATACATCTTGGCTTATAAGTCTTCACATTTTATTAGAAATATTGGCCTATAGTTTGTGACCTTGATATGATCTTTATCCAGTTTCAATAGAATTGATATTCATCCATTGTTTAGAAGATGGTAGCAGATCCTGGTTTGATGCAAATTCACTAAACATAAATGGAGAAGATGTTTTATAGAGTTCTAGAGACTGGTGGAATAAAATTAAGAACCAAATGTATCTCATCACTGTTGAGAAGGTGGCTAACACCTAATGATGTAAGCTATTGGAACATTGTTGTCTGTGGAAAAAATGACAGAATAGGGGATAAATTGTCAGCTACATTCTGTGTTCGTTTTTTATGTCTAAAAAAGAATCATTTAAAGACACAATTTATTTCTAGTATTTGAATAATCATCTTATTATCTAATGAATTGGAAAGTACAGTCATAGGCAAGCATGTCTTCTTTAATAGAAGGGTTAGTCATTTGGCCAGTTTTTCCTAGACATACAGGACTTAAGTGCCACCCTTTTAAATTATAATTCTGAACATTGTTTCACAGCTTCATAACTGTTGAGATCCTCCCTATTCCTAAATATAGAGTGTTTGCATACATCTACACTTCTAATAGTACTGTCAATACCAGCAAATAAAGTGACCTTTCCAACTGAAAACCCTCTCATATGCAGAAGTAGCCTCTCTAGCTAGGGATAATCACAAAGCATTCTGTAACTATGTCTGAAATCTAAAAAGGAATACCCACCTATGCGATGAAGTGGTTGTGGATGGTACCACCCATAGTCAACCAGAGGTAATAGCCAACCTTCAAGCTGACAGATTGGGAGCAAACTTCACTCTCCTGTCCCCTGCAGTAATCCCCCAAAGTATACTAGCCACCATTCCTCAGCCTATTATCTCAAGAGAGCAGGTCTTCTTGGAGCTCTCCAAGGCTAAAAACATGGCATCAATGGGACCAGACAACATCCCAGGTTGCCTTTAAACAACTTAAAACATTACCTAACTGACCAACTTGGATCCCTGTTTTACCCCAGCCTGCAAAATGGGTATATTCTGGTGGAATGGAGGACAGCAACAGTAACCCCTCTACACAAAGGGGGGCCATCAACCAACCCTGGGAATTATAGTCCATAAGCTTGACTAGCCTTATCTGCAACGCTATGGAAAGAGTCATTATGGACCTTAACATTAAAAAGGACATAGGTAATCTCCAAACTCTGGACCCAATCCAGTTCGGATTCGTTAAAGGTAGATCATGCTTGTTAAACATGGCTGACTTCTTTGAAAAAGTCACCAAGGTCCTGGATGAGGGAAAGACAGTGCATGTCACCTATCTTGACTTAGCCAAGTAATTTGACACAATCTCTAACTCATGTATTATAGAGAAACTTTCCCATGTGGGAATTAACCCCCATATTACCAGATGGGTAGCCAAGTGGCCCACCGACAGGACACATACTGTCAAAATGGGTGACTTTACATCTAGCAAAAGAATGCACCACAGGGTTCTTTGCTGGCCATCTTACTGTTCAGAATTTAATTCTCAGAAGTCCAGGCAAACTTGGATGGCTTGTGATTGACCAAGATCATTGATGACTGCAAATTGGAATCAATCATTGAGTCCCCCAGTGATGTTAACATACTGGAGACAGGGTTAATGCAGTGAAATGGTTGGTACCAAAGCCACAGATTAAACCTAAATTGAATAAAATGCATTATTATTCCCTTTGGGAAAGGTGACATCACTGCTAATTACATTATAGAAGCACCCCCCAAGTGTAGACCCAATGGTACGTGATCTGGGTATTCATATTGATAGAAATCTGAACTTTGGCCACCACGTATCCACAGAAGTAAGGTAATCCTTCTATGTGGAACATCTTGTAAGTAAAGATATCACATCTAGATCTTAGGGTGTTATAATTCCATTATACTCTGCCTGTATCAGTCCAATAATTGAGTACAATGCTCCCTTTTGCATGTACCTCACCAGACACCTGCAATAATTGGAGAGACCACAGAAGTTTCTCACCAAGAAATTACACGGTACATAAAACAGGTATTATGCAGAAAGACTGAAAGCCCTGTCTCTGTATTCTGTCTTCTACAGGTTGCTAAGGGGTGACCTGTGCCTGGTTTACAGAGCTGTCTCTGACCCCTCTTGATGGAAATGCTGCCCATTCATAAATCAAACTGCAGTAGGGTCACTAGCACCAGGGATCTTAACCTAGCCTCTGAGATGAACAGGTTATGCTGGAGAGATAGATACATATCCCAGAGACTACTACGTCTCTGGAACAAGCTTCCAATTTACGTTAAACTGAGCCATTCCCTGATACTCTTCAAACACAACCTAGATCAATGGATGGGTGACTGCAAATTCACTCCTGGGGTGGGCCATGTCCCTCCTTGACCCTTACCTCTGTGAACTTCACTCACCTAAACATCAACAATTGGGGCAAATAGTGATAAATATAGCTAGGCTTGTAAGGGCTCTAGGGCCGTTAGCCTAGTAACCCTCTATGAACCTATGAATGAACTGGATTTTGGAAAAGACAGAGCTGAACATTATCTAAAATATATTGCTTTTTATTAAGGTTAACAATTTCACAGGATCTGCTCTCCATATAATTTTTGCAAACTACTTTAGTAATTATGGTAACCTGCAGAAACACTGTATCATAGCTGACCAGCGGACAAGGCCTAGTCTGCATCTCCTCAACCCCAATAGCTGGACACTAGCGATAATGACGTTGATTCCTATTCTGCATGGTTAGAGGAAAAGAAAATGAAGTCATTGCCACTTGGGTGAAAAGCCTTTCAAGAGTCTAATAAAAGAAAGTAAAAATACTGTCACTATTAAAAAATAATAAATGCTAGCGAGCCGGCACACAGCCAGGTTAAAATATAAAACTTTTATTTCTCAGTAAGTACTTTCACAACACAAGGTTGCTTCTTCAGACCATTTTAAAATGCACTAAAAAAACAGCCCTTTATATTTAAAACAAATGAGTATAATATCCAATAGGAAACAAGATATAATCAAAAAAGCGATTTAAAAATCAACTGTGCATAATTAATAAACTTAGTTAATTAGTCCACCTATCGCTACATAGTGAAAATTCTATCCTATCAGAAACAGTAAAACACAGTAGTATCCAATCAAGATACAACAAAATCAATGTCATAGCTGGTTAAAGCTACATTGATTGTACATTGTTCTGGTCCTATCAGAAGCAATAAAGAAATTCTAGCATCTAAACAGAAAGCTATAAAATCAGGTCAAAGCTGCCATAAGTAGGACTGTAAATAACTCAGAATGCATAAAATAGCATATACATAAAATCAGTCATAATTCATTGTTATAACATTTGCCTATTACTAAAACGTATTGCAGTCTTATATACAGGGCTGCCACGGTGGTGCAGCGGTTAATGTTGCCACCTCATAACAAGAGGTTTTCCGGTTCGATTCTCGGCTGGTGTGCCTTCTGTGCGGAGTCAGTATGTCCTCCCTGTGGTCGGTGGATTGGACTCCCTAAATTGGCCCTAGGTGTGCGTGTGTGTGCCTTCTGTAGAAGGTTGGGCGCCGGGCTGGCAACTCGACACCGTAAAACTCCACTGCCAATCATAAGCGGACAGATGATCCGCTGTGGCGACCCCTAACTGGGAAAAGCCGGAAGAAGAAGATTACAGTCTTGTATACAAACGTTTCTAAACTTTACCAAGAGTATTCACAAATAATACGTGAATAAAAAGCTGTCCCCGTTAGCGAGTTCTTCATGAAATATTACGTTTTTTTTTTCAATGGCTTTTTACACTAAAACTCATATTGTCAGTGTGGATAAAAAAAAATCTTTATTTTTAATTAAACCTTCCTACGAGGAAACATACATAATTCACAAACATAATGCCCAATATTAGTGCTTTAATAGCCTTGAAATAATCAACAGCCAATAAGAGCTAAAAGTATTGTATGAAGCACCAATCAATGGGTCCTTCAGTGATTCGCTGAATTGCTTTGCTGTGCACTACTATTGGTGAAAACTAACAATCATATATTTACTATATTCTCAAAAACACGTACGCCTATGTAAGTATAGCTCGAAACAATCCGTTCTAAACACACAGGCCAATGCGAAGTGCATATAAATCGTATCGTCCAATCACATCAAAATCTAAGCAAAATACATCGGCAAAAATATAAAGCAATCAAAAGATTACATGAAAGTCAATTTCCCCATCTAAATCAACCGTATTGCTATCCAATCAACTTCTAAGGAAAAACATCACCACTGGATTCCTCCATGACAGCCATATTGTGCCTCAGTTAGAATGATAAAATATCTTAGCTCGCAACATTCATAAACCAAGGGTTAAATATTATAAGAGAGCAAACGGGGAAAAATGATATTTGTCTTAAACTATAAAATCGGTATCGAAAAATATTATTTTCAATCACAATTAATTGTGCACTAAGATCCAATAAAGCTTGCCAATACCAACATTTTTCTATCATAATGTCTCAACTGTTCTCATACTCTTGCTCATGAATTTGTAAAATGGTAAGGAAACAATAAAATTTTACGTTTATCCGAAAGAAGCCAATCGCTAAAATGAAGTAGCGATTGGTCTGAAAATTATATTTTTAATGATTATTGGTTATATGTCAATATCCAATCAATAGTGCCCCTACCAAAAATCAGCCTATCATATTATTGCCTTAAAAACATAAGCTTATTAACACAGGTTCTAAAGGATGTAGCTACAACGTCAAAATATAATCAAAGCATAGATTATAACCTAACCATCAACTTCATAACAACGATCTTTCAGAAGTATCAGAGGACTTTTAAAGACTTTTAAATACCCCAAAGAAGTTTGGATTGTCATCAAAAGGTGAAACCAGTCACAGTTTAAAACAACTAACTTCTAAACCCACTCATGCCTCTCAAGTGTACCTCATTACGAGGAACATACCTCATTTGGGGTCTTAAAAAGTTCATGTTCCTCGAAGTTCCACATTGAAAGGGTCTGTAACACATTCAGTGTTGGGAATTTTTTAAAGTGAAATCCATGGTAAATAGAAATAAATCATATTAATTCATTAAAAGATCTTCTTTATAATTAAAACCAGCATATTTTAACCATCCTATGACCTTCGTGGCTGAAGTTGTTAGTAAGCCATTAGTACGTGTTCCACATTTTGCCCATTTGTTCCACATTACAAGGACTATTGCTCCTCATTTTGGAGATGGAAGTTTGAGAGGTACATTCGAGTTTGCCCACTGTCGCAGACACAAAATACGGCTCTGTATTAGAACATTACCCCACCGCGATTTTCGCTCAGGAATGGGTGTGTCCTACACGATTGACAGGGCTGAGTGATAAGCCATGCAAATTATACGGTGAGATGGTGTAAAAATTCATTCTCTGGCTGTTTTTAAACACAGGCTTCATGCATTTTTATGTTATCTTTAATTAGAGTTACTATAGCTTTTAGTACACAATATGTAACAGAGAGTAAATAAAGTTATCCTCATTTTTTACATTTATAAGTGTACCGTCGAAATGACTTGCTTGCATTTTTTTCTGGAGATAAAGCAACAAGCAATATTCTGTGGCAGTGTCTGGAGATAAAGCAACATTCTGAGGCAGTGGGACAATAAATACATGCTACAAGCTTTGTCTTCTTATGGCTTTACCTGGTTAGGGGTTGCCACAGCAGATCACCTGTCCGCTCATGATTGGCAGTGGAGTTTTACAGTGTCGAGTTGCCAGCCAGGCACCCAACCTTCCACAGAAGGCACACACAAGCACGCACTCATGCCTAGGGCCAATTTAGAGTGTCCAATCCACCTACAGCATGTCTTTGGGATGTGGGAGGAAGCCGGAGCACCCAGAGGAAACCCACGCGACCACAGAGAGAACATGCAGACTCCACACAGAAGGCACCCAAGCTGAGGATCGAACCGGAGAACCTCTTGCTGTGAGGCGGCAATGCTAACCGCTGCACCACCGTGGCCGCACAATAAATAAGACCTCCCAGAAAGTTCGCCACCCGCACCTTTACAGAATACACATTTTAAGTCTGTGTAATAGTTTTTATATGTGCAGCATATTATGTGTTCGCACCCCTCCCCTTTAAAGAATTGTAATTCTCAGTGTAATACTTTACTTTTGCATTGCAAATTGGAAATCTTGGTACCAGCAAATAAGGGAGAAAAGGCTTTGTATTGAAATAATTACAATGTTTAGCATATTCATCTTTCTGAGGATGGTTTCCCCATGTTTACTCAAAGCACTTTTCAAAATAAACGTCATGAGCAAAGTGTTGGGCCGAGTTTGGGCGGTCCTTGCTACTGCACATCTGGTGAGGTAATATTCTAATTTCTAATACAAAACCCAAAATAGACTAAATCAGGTTATCTTATACATTAATAACCAAAGATGTTAAATGAGAATATATTTGAAAATATATTTAAGGAAAAAACTATTTAAAAATTAGCTATTCTCAAACCTCTACTCATGAACTTTAAACCAATAGAAATATGGGTTTATGTCAATTTAACCAATCATTAAGATGAATTAGCGATTGGTTAGAGAATGTTACTTTCAACAATTATTGGTTATGTATCTGTATTCAAAAGTGTTCATACCAAAAATCAGCCTATGCAGATTCTTACCTTAGAAACGTATAAGTTTATTTACACAAGTCCTAAAGAGCGCAACTACAGCATCAAATGTAATTAACTCATTAAATACAATATAACCATCAAGCTAAAAAATAATCTTTCAAAAGTTTCAAAAGACTTTTAAAAGCTCTCTTATAAATCTAAAACTGATAAAATGGATAGACAGAAAGTGAATGATTGAATATTGCTGCATTTTGATTTGGTGTTAATTAATGAAAAGTGTCTGGCTGCTGGCATTTAGGTAATTCAGGTTCACAAGCAGGGTGGTATTGATTGAGGAGCTGTTATCCATTTTATTTCTGAATTATAGATGTTCAAGTAAATGTCAAGGCAAACTACTCCTTTTGTATGCCCTTGTAGCAGTAGCAAACTGTAAGATTCTCTTTATGTATCATCTGCCACCTATCTTGAGACTTTCACATAAGACTTTAATTACTTATTTGTCAGTTCAGTGCATAGTTATCTGAGATGACATATTACCAGTCTTTAATAACAGGTCTGTTATGAAGCATGTGGGCTTGCAATGGAACTTCATATTATGAATGGTTTCACATTTCATAAAGAAGTTTCCTGTGTAAGACATAACAGAAGTGATACCTCAGACTTGCTTCTGTCCCTTAACATGGTCACATCCAACCTTGAGGTAGGAGAAATGTCATGTTCTGACAATGGTCTTGTCTGTTTCTACACATGACTCCTTCCAATCACATCCCCTGATATTAGGTTTGGTGAGTTTAAAAGGTTTAGAAAATTTAGAGTACTGAGATTCTAAGTGAACCAGCTCCAACCAGAGCATAGTACTGAGTATCTTGATGTATGTGTGTCTATTCAATGTGATTTTTCCACACTTAACCTTCAAACTTTTCTGGTTGTCAGCATTTAATACAACCAGGCCTGTCTGACCACTTATAAAGCTTCTTCATCCTCACAGTGTGAGGCAACTGCAAATATTTTGTTACAGATAAAGTTTCCAAAAGTTGCCCTTTAATTTCTGTCTTTTTATTTTTTGCGTTTCTGTAGTAAGCTTAGCAGTGGTGAAGCAATGGTATCCTTCACCTTCTGTTTGTTGGATTTTGACAATGTAAACAATAAGATGACCTCAAGTGTGGTCTATAAACTCCATGTGACATACCAGGGACTGGAGCTAGAGCCCATAATTTTGTTACATTATACTTGAAGGTGCTTAGACCAGTAATTTTGACAAACAATGAGGGCTTCTTTGAGAGAAAGTTTTCACATTAAACTAAGCCTTATTCATCACACTATCACCCTCCCATTGGCTATTTGCAATGTGGATAGTCATCGCCATGTCTTGAACATCTCTTTTATTGGAAAAAAATATTAGTGAGATAGCTTACAAAAATGTAATCCAGCTTTCATTCTGAAATTAGTACTGAGATGGTCTTTTTAAGGATCTTGAAGGGTTTTCTAGATGTAAAATATTTGCAGTTATATTTGATTCTGGTTTTCAATGACCTCTCGGTAGTATTTGACATGGTTGCCCGGCAGATGGTGGTTAATGATTGGCAAACCAACTGTAGTTTTTCAAACAATTCTCACTAGGATCACCTCTTACCTTGTGAGACATTCTGAAGGGTTATTTCAGAAATTAATTCATATCAGACCCACTTGCAGACTTCCTGGATTCCATGGGGCTTGATTTTGTTTCTCCTAAGCTTTACAGTGTTTATGATTCACCAAGAGATGCCTTATTAAAGACATATGTGTATTGCTAATATTAAGGCTATGTCATCAAAATATATCTTATTTATTAGTATTCTATGGTGGAATTCTACCTTTTAGACAACTGATTGCACTCTGTCTGGGCTGATTAAATTAGAGTCAGCTTAAACAGAACTTTGGCTAATAATGAGATTATGTTTTTACATGGCACTGTCCGGCTACCACATGGCGCTGTCCAGCTACCACATGGCCCTGTCCAGCTACCACATGGCATTGTCCAGCTACCACATGGCACTGTCCAGGTACCACATGCTCATTGGCCATATCCTTGCATTTTCCATTGCAATACTAGATTGGACTTTATATCTTGGATGCAGTCTTAGAATGTTCCTAGCTAGAATGCTGATACTGAAGAACCCATTGGCTGTTTAGAATATCTAGAAGTAAGCACCTCATACCCCATTCTGACCTGAGAACAACAGCTCAACATAATTAAACGTTCACTAAAGCAACACACTCTACTAAGGTATTCTGGTACTGGCTTCATCCACTGACAGTGGCTATAAAAATTTCATAGCCAGAGTATTCAGTGAAGCATGTAATTATAATAATACCACCCTTGTGCTGTTGGAATTTCACATGCAGACAGTACTTGGTTAATATTTAAGATTTAGCTTTTATAGATGTCTGCATGACCAGAGTCCTCACTAACTAAATGGAATGTTAGTCTTTTCTGTTTTAACTCAAGAGCTTCAGGCATCTGAGAAAGGCATACTAATTGTTTCATCAATAAGCTTGGAAGCAATTTTTCTTTTGTTTAACATCTCTGACTTTGAGGAACCTGATGTCTTTCCAGTTGTGTCCTTGTGAGGGTGAGCTGTCCTTTAAGGGAGTTCTTGAAACATTGTTTGCTCAGGAGAGTATATTTACATCTGGGGAGACATTTGGTGCTAACACTGAATTTTATATTTCACCCATGATTTTATTACTGTAGAACATGCTTTTATTAAAGTAATTGAATTTTTAATTTTGTCTACTTTGGTCTTTTGTAATGGTTAGTGATATTGTAATGCTTTATAAGGTTCTTGTGTTCACATACTTAAATAGATAAATTAAAGCATTTTGTGCATTCTTAATATATAACCTAATTTCCTAACTTTATATGAAATATTATAAATAGTGCTGCACTCCTAACATTAGTTTAAAACTCATGCTCATTGCTTATATAAAAAAATATTCTACACAAAATCAAACCTGCCAGCAGGATACGTTACATTAGCTGCCTATGCCATAGTCCACTTTGTATCCACATTTGAAAACATGTCTGTCTGGGAATCACATGTCCATTGATTCTTCAATTATTTGTCTGACAGACATCAGTCTATTAAGTGACTTTCAGCCCTTTCTCCCTATCCACTTATCTCTACGGGGGGGTACCACACGGCTCTATTCTCAACCCTCTCCAATTTAATATCTTCACAAATAATCGCAATAAATCCTCCTTATAAGCCATTCTCATACAATGTGCAGATGGCTCCACCCTCATATGCTCTTCATATACCCCAGGCAGTCTCCAAATCATAACACAGTAAGGTTTTTTCCTCTGTTAAAAAACTACCTTTGTAACTCTTAACTATTTCTAAAGCCTAACAAAAAAAAAAAGTTTCTCCTCTTTTTCCCCAGCGCGTGCACACACACACACACACACACACACACACACACACACACACACACACACACACACACACACACACACACACGACAAAACCAGCTTCAAAATCTCATCCTGAACATTACTGAAATTAACATTGTCCCTTATGCAAAATTGCTTAGCATAACTATAGACAATAACCTCAAATTTGTTCTCTATTTTTACAATGGTATAAAAACACATCAAAATCTCAGAATGCTGTATATAGCTAAGCATTTCCTCACAAACCGCACCAAAATAACTCTAGCTGCTACCTACCTCTTAATTGCAATTCTTTATGGTGCACCTATCCTGACAAATCATTAGGCCTTCTTAAAAGTGAAACTACAACAATCTTACAACAAAATTGCAAGTTTCACTGCTAATAAATCACACCAAACTCATCACTGTTCTGCACTCAAAGTACTAAACTGGCTGAGTTACCTCACCATACATCCATTTAGTTGAAACTCATAAAATTATAAATAAACCTGCTGCTTGTGTTGCTCTTTGCACCATCCTACAAAATGTTCTCCCTGGTAGATCACTATGATGTAATAATAAAAAGCTCCTTGCCATCTACACGCCACACACATTTCCTGGTAACTACTTTGCCAGCATCTAGAATTCAGTTCCTATCAGAGGGGTCCTTACCCACATTATAATTCTTCAAAACAGCAGTAAAGGAATTCCTAAATAACTCCTGGCTTTCCTCCTGCTCTACACCAGGATAAACACTATCCCCATTTTGCTATCTTACCCACTTTCTTAGCATAATTATTCAAGTCTTACTCATTTGCATAGCCTCTCTAGTCTTGTCTGATTCTATACTTCCTAAACATATTTTTTTAAGTCTCTTTCTTTTCCCTCGACCACCTTTATCTCTCTCTCACCCTAAATCTCTCACAATTTAATTATAATTCTATCACTCTATGTTTTTATCTTCTCCTTCATCATCCAAAATGTCCACAACCTAATCATAATTCTGTCTCAACTTCTCTATCACCACTTTTCCATCTCTAACAACATACCCACTTCCCCAATTTAATAATCTCCTTTTTTCATAAGCTGTTACAACCTTGCTTCAGTCTAACTTTTGTTTATTTCTGCTAACACAACAAAAAACTCAAATCCTCATGTTTCAGATTTACTGTGTAGTATTGTATATATAATAGCAGTATATGCATATAATCTAACCAATAAAAATTTCAAAAGAAATCAGATAATCTGTCTATATGAAATGTTTTAAGTTCTTCTCAAAGTTATACACATTTATCAATCTGTATGTCACTGTAAAATTCTGTTGTAGCTTTTCAGTCTGGCCCTCTGCTGAAAATGGGTACCACTACTTGAGATATCCAAGTGTCTAATTCTCCAAATCATTGTACATTTTGTGGTAGATAGACGCTTGGACATATATTCTGGTAATTTTGCATTTAAGGTCTTTCTTTTGGTTGTTTATTCTGTCATTTATTCATTTATGTATGTATAGATGTATGTATGCATGTATGTATGCATGTATGATGACAAGTTGAATAAAGGTACCAAGATGTCCATATATATATTGTGTATATGTAAGATAGCCATTGTGATTTAAAGACTAGTATATGGTTTTACTCTTTAAAGAATGCATATAGTTCATAAGACACTACATTTCTAAGCCGCAGTCAGCTGGGTATGAGATGCTGAGGTCATGATGAACTGTAATGCTGTAAATAATAAGTTACCCATTTCATAACACTTATTTATTATCTTGACATTTTGGACTTGACCAAGAAAAAGTACTGGGTAATCATTGGTTCAGCATTAGACAGTATGCATGCACATTTTTGCTATGTTGATAACTGATCTGGTCCTTAGATCTTTTTCAGTCAAAACTTAGATCTAGCAGCAGAAAAGACATACCAGACAGAAGACCTGATGCTAGACTGAAAGATTGCAGTGTAGTGCATTATATGCAGTGTTTTCAAAAAAGTAGAGCTTTTGCAGATATATAAAACTTGCATGCAAAACCATTACAAGAGTATTCAGAAATTTACGACTAATTTTCATCACAGTAAATGTGCAGTCACTGATTTTTCAGAGTCAGAAGGAAAAAAAAAACTTTAGTTCAGCTAATTAGTAACTAATTAGTAACACATATTATACCACACTAATTAGCTACTAAGTAGCTGGTATAAAGTTTTTTTCTCCTTGTCTGAAAAATCAATGTTACATTATATCATATTCCCTGCTGCTTTGTGTAGTGCTGATATAGTGCACAGCACTTAGGACCATCTAAAGTACCAGCGTGCATAATACACTCAGAAAAGCTAACAGTCTTTTATACGCCACTCTCATTACCACAACTGATGTTTATGAAGCTGGCAATGATTATTGGCGTACTAAATAAACACAGAGTACAGAATGAATTTAGAGGACTCAGCACTATGTTTATGTAATAACCAGGTTTGTTGCTGACCTGCATTTTTTCCATTATAAAAGATATTCATTTTATAAATCCATAAAATTTTAAACATTCCTGGGAGTATCTCTGAGCAGTGGCTTTATACTATAGATCAAGCAGAGACATTTATCACCATTAATATTTCACAGTGTCTTGTAAATCTCTTAATCTGAATACCATCCAGAAATATGACGTAGTTATCTAATGCTGCAATGATACTGGGTTTGGTGATAATCCATTTGTAGTCCATAGTTTCTAACTCAGACATCAGTTTATTTTCTCATGTATGTGAGAATTACTCAACTGGAAATGCTGACTTACATACTCTTACACCCTTTTGAAAGAAACCCAAGATGTAATAGAAAGGTGGTTGCTAAGTGAATTTAACAGTATTGAAACTTTATCTGTGAAGAATGATTGTTTGCATTACTGCCATAAGAGAATGACTAATAGATTTTTACATGCGGTCTTCCTTATTCCCTAAAAATTTATGGTAGGTAATACAGTGCCATTACTGTTTGTTGTGTTGCTTTCTCTGGCCACTTCCCTTTAAGCATATGCCCTTTAATAATAAAACTTCTATCCTGAATAAGTCTATCAAGTTTGATTTAAAAAATATATATATCAAAGCCACCAAAGGAATATCACAACAGGGTGTTTATTAGATTAGTGCTTTTGTTTGTATAAATACATTGAACTTCTTCAGATTAAAAAAAAAACAAAAAACTTCCAAGCACTTAAATAGGTAGTGAAATATCTCCATCTAGTGGACAGTTTCATTCACACATGCAAAAATCAACCAATAAGATTAAAAATATGCATTAAAAATACACACACACACACACATATATATATATATATATATATATATATATATATATATATATATATATATATATATATATAAAACACTTTATAAGCTCGAAATCCTCAACTATTGAATTTCAGAATCGTGAGCCTATAAAGTCAAATGGACGGAAATCGCGAACCCGGAAATGTTGAATCCGACAATGTTGAACCCGTGGTATGGATAGCGCATTAGGTGAGCGTTGTTTATTTTAGGGTTTTGGGGAGGGATTGTGTGTTTGTTAGTGTGTTGGAACGTTTTATGTGTGGGTTAGGGTAGGTAGGTCAGAGTGTGAGTGTGTTAGTGTTGGGAGTGGTGGTGTTTGTATGTCTGTGATGTGTGTTTGTGAGGGGGTGTGGAATGTGTGGTGCTGGGTTGTCTGTGTTATGGAGTGTAGTGCAACCTCAGAGTTAGTATATATATATATATATATATATATATATATATTAGTAGGGGGTGCAGGGGGCTTGCTCCCTGCATATAGTAAGGGTAGATGTGTGTTTGTTTAGCTGTGTGCGTGTGTGTTGTATTGCTTTTTGTACAGTTTCAGGAGGTGCGTGTGTGTGTTTGTATGTGTTGTGTAGTGTGTGCTGTGTCTCTTTGCAGTTTTGTGGTTTCGTGATTTTGGATTTCGCAGTTTTGTGGTTTCGGTTATTTGGATTTTCAAATTTATGGTCTCGAGATACTGAAATTCGATATTTCAGTATTTCGAGATTATGAAGTGGATCCATATATATATATGATTCGTACTTACAAAATAATTTTTTACATGAAGTGTTAGAAGCTTTAGCTTTCTTAAAACCTATAAAGTTCACACACAATAATCTGCTGTATTGGGTGGTAGGGTCCCAAGAAGACTTCACAAATTTCTCGTATTCGACTAGTTATTTCACGATAAGGGTTTGTTTCAAGGAAGTGACTATAATTTCTTCAAATGCCATTGGCGCTCATAATTTCTACAGCTTTCTTAAAACCTGGTAAAGTCCCTGACCCTAATGATTTTGATGCATCTTTCTATAAGAAGTATAAACTCCAATCAGTTCCAGTTGTACAGAAACTATACATCGAAGAAGAAAGAATTGTAGATAACCCTTTAAATCAGTCTCAAACTATTTTGGTTTTAAAACCTATTACATATTCTAACATAGTTAAGAGCTATGTATCTATATACCTAATCAAATTGGATATTTAAATTTTTGCTAAAATTTTAGCTAAACATTTTATACTGGTAGCAAACCAAACAATAACCCAGTGCAATGGGGGATTTTTGCAATTTTGGGAAGATAAGCACTATTAGCTAGAGCTTTACACTGTTTCCAGCCTCCATTTACACCTGGTATTTTATATTGTATGAACAGTCAGCCATATTTGTCTTTAAGACTCTTGGATGCTGAAACTTTTTTGACGCTAAACCCAAAACAACGCATTTGGACTCTATTTTGCATCCAGGGAAGTAAATTTATGCTTATCATTTATATTTGGTGGCTTTTGAGCTGTCTGTCCCTAACATTTATATGACTTTAGAAGCTCAACACTGTCTCATCTCTGTATTCTAGGCTTGGAAACTCTTCCCAGTCTAATCTGCTCTGGTCATCATTTTACTAGACACTAACAGATCAACTTGTGAAGGCCCTCCTTAGACTGTTGAATGAGGCACCATTTCATACATATTTTATGCCTCTTTTTACATCTTTAAGCTGTACTTGCAGTCACCCACATTTTGATTTCTCACTATGCAATTTAAATTATGAAAAACGAGCTCCAGGAATCAGTAAACCCAGGGGATTGTCCCCTGGGTTTACTGCTTCCTGGAGCTCGTTTTTCATAATTTATTTAGTTTGTTGTCTTGTTATTTTGATTTCACTATGCAATTTACAAAAATATCATGGCTACTAAGCAGCAGTGACAATGAAAATTAATATACTTGGCAACCATGTATGGCTGTGCAAGAATCAGGATCTTATGTGTAATCAGTACGAATGGAGCAACAGGCAAATCACTTTTTCAGGCAATAGCAAATCTGAAGAAAGAAGGAAAGTAGAACAAAAGTGTGTGGAAGTGTAGCAGGCACACACTCAGACAATGAGCAATTGTAACCTTTTCATAAAGGATTCACACACTTTTCCACTATTTGTTTAGCTATTTACCTACCTTTCTATCCATAAAACATAAACAAATAGGATATTTGTGGTATATGTTGCAAGAATGTCATGTGTGGTACTGCTGGTTTCACTACAGTTGCTCTGGTACAGTCAGTTATATCAGACACCTCAAGCTGTGCTTGTGGAGCAATATTTATGTGAATACAAGTACAGGGTCTTTGAAATAGTAAAGCTAGACCAAACACATAAACATAAAAGTGATGTTTGCACTTATAGATATCTTTATTGCTCTCAATAATTTGTGGTCCTCAGGACCTCCACAGGTGTTTACAGATGACACCACAGTGATGTGGTACATAAACAAACAAGAGGGAGGGACATATTACCATCTGTGCACACTAGCCATGGTGGCCTGGAATATAGCTCTCTCTCTCTACAGGCATCTCTCATACTGTCAGAACAAAGCTGTGTGGAAGACAAGCTGAGCATGACCTGAACAGACCCTCTCGAATGGAAATGGAATCAGATGATCTTCCAAGGAGTGTACAGGCTGCCTCCCTCTCTCTCTCATTTTAAATACTTTTATTGAATTTTTACTTGTGACATAGGCAAATTTACATTTATATAAAAATAATCAAACTGTATGCATCCAATCCTGACTTTAGTCAGATTACTTTCAGACAACTAATGGCTTGGGTGTGTGGAAATTGCCTTGAAGCTTTGTAAGTTGCCCAGCTGTTATATCCTTATTAGGATATAACCCATATAGCTTAGGCTACTGCAGCAGTGATCAAACATCTACTTTTATGGTATTTGCAGAAGAATATAGGAAACACCAGACCACAGCAGATAGTATCAAATAAAGCTCCAAAGTTTAATCCACAGTACAAAAATGGGGAGCGCTTTCATAGCCAGAGCTACGTCATCAGACAACTTAATAAAATAGGATTAGGGAACACATATATGACATAAACAGAGGGACAAGAACTAATGCCCTGGCTAGGCATGTTCTAGTATCAGGGACAACACATAACTTTCAATTCATGATAATTGAGAAAGTTCAGCTAGGATGCAGAGGTGGTGCAATTAGGAATTTGGTAGAGACTAAAGAGCTTGAATGAATTATTAGGATGCGTGCCAGTACGGGCAAAGGCCTGAATGATAAAGTTTGTATTAAACCGGTTTTGGTTAATAAGCCACTATGCAGATAAAGTCTGTATATATTCACTTTATGTATTTTCATTCATTTTAATGTTTTATTAGTTGATATTATGTCTCTATCTAGAGCTTCTCCTTTAAATCAGTGGCTATTAAGCTAATTGTTTATTGGGAACTGACACTGCTAGGCTGTTGCTGTTTTTAAAAATCCCTGTGGAGTTTATTGGGTTGTCTGATGAAGTAGCTTTGGCTATGAAAGCACTCTCCATTTTTGTACTGTGGATTAAACTTTGGAGCTTTATTTGATACTATCTGCTGTGGTCTGGTGTTTCCTATATTTTTCTGTAAATACTAGTTGTTTGGGAACCCAGTCTGCTCATACCACTTTGTATTTTTTATTTGTTGTATTTTACTTCTTTGTGGTGTGGAGACATGGCAGAAGGTACTTTCGAGGTACCTGTTATGGAGCATCTATCGGAGCTGAATAGCTGTGACAAACATGGACTGAGGAATCTATCTTCCTTATTTCAGGACAAGGACAATCCACTATTAACCTTTTATCTTGTATCGATACCCCCTATGAATAAGACTAACTGTGAGTATGATTTGAACTCACTGAGAAGAGACTTAAATAAACTTGAGAATGGTACATGAAAATTGGTAAGACTACGTATGCAGAGATTTCACTTCGAAGCATGCTTAAATCTTCGTATTGTGCCTCAGGGGTTAAGAGTTTTAAATATACCAACTTATGGAAATATATAGAGACTTACTTATACAGTGGCAACAGATAAACTTGGAAACAAGCTACAACTACATGAAACTACTGATCCAGTTTTTTAAACCAGAGGACAATCAGTTGGCAGATAACATAGACAAACAGCAAATGGAATTATATGAAAAGTACCCCTCTGCATTAATAGACATTAAGGTAGAACACATGATTGAAACTATTAATGCATATGAACAATAATTGTTGAGCTACAAAAAGAAGAAGATTCAACGGGATAACAATGATTTTTCGGCTGGATGGATGTTTGCCTGGCCAAGAGAACAAAACAACAATAATTTGAGTTCGTTTTCAAATAGGAACTTAATAAGAACTGATAATACTATATCGGACATGGCTACGTCCAGTTCCACCTTAAATATGAATACAGGCCATGTAACCAGGAACAAGGAAGCACCCCCTTGTGTTCAGATTAGCCAACCTAGGACAGTAGGTGCTGTTGTCATAGCTTCACCATCAGGCAGAAGTGGAGCACGTAGGAAAGAAACCCCACATATCTTGAATTGTAATGAAAAAATGAATGAGCAGCCCAGAGAGGACAACGAATGCTTGATGATGCCATACCCCATTCGCACACCAAATTTTCAGCAAAGGAGTCAGGGCAGAGACTGCTTGAAGCGGAAAACGTCAACAGAAGAAGAGAATGCCCTCATAATCGAAAGGATGTGGCAAACGAAAAACGGACAATAATTTGGAATAGCTCTAGTGACAGTTTGAGCAAAATCTGTACAATGAAGCACTTGGAGCCTCGAGCCACTCAAACAGACTTTATTACAAAAATACATTTTACAATTAATTGCAGTTAAAAAGCCTACATAAAAATCCTATAAAAGCATACATTTAAAACTTTTAGAATAAATATGACATTTATATTACAATGCATTATATGTTAAAAATTAAGGAATGTTTAAAAAATATATATATTAGGGATATAGTATTCATTCATTATGAAAAATATATTATATTCAGATAAAAATAAATACACTGAAGCTGTATGCTAATATGACTCATTAGCACCATCTTGTGACATCAATTAGTTGTAAATACTTACCCTACTAATGCAATGTTTTTATCGATTGGATAATTAATGTCGCAAGTCTGTATAAAATAAGAATGTGTAAGCTATGTGCATGCTGATGAAGTTACATTGATAACAAAAAATGCGGAGAAGAAGTTAAGTTTTCTCATTGCTTTTATGTGGTCTTATTTTTGTAATAAAGTCTGTTCGAGTGGCTCGAGGCTCCAAGTGCTTCATTGTACAGATTGTGGTCTAGTTTTGTTGGAGGGGCACTTTTTCTTCATTAAATTGCTGGTCGAGTGTTATTTGGAAGAGAATGGAGCCAGAACGAGAGGAAGGACAAGACTTTATGGAAGCCAACAACGTAGTTAACCTGGGGGAGGCAGTCAGCCAACTGACACAGGTTGTTATGCTACTGAATAGTAATATTTACCAGCTGCTTAATAGCAGGAAATACGGTTCATTGCCTGGTAACCAGCAGGGGCTGGTTAACTTACAGAATGACGACAATATGGAAGAAGCAAACAAACAAGCCGTTACTTCTGCAGCAGAGGGAAGAGAAGAGATTAATGAGAGCTTGAAAGATATCCCTAACGTATTTAGAAGTCAGAGAACTACCCAACAAATTGTGGCTGGTATACAAATACAGAGAGATGTGAGACCTAAGGAAAGGCGTAAAAATGCTGCAGAACCCAATGCAGGTAACCAAAACGTTGTACAACATAATTACTTTGTTTGGCAGGACTGGCTAAAAGAGCCGGATACTTTTAATAGCAAAAGTTTTCAAAGAAATGAATATGAAAAAGTGAATACTTACAGTGATAATATATATTGGTTACAGGACTTGATGTTAAAATATAAAGCATTGCATTTAGACAATGAATATTTAAAGAAATGTTTATTGTTAAGCATTGTGCCTAAAGGGTTACGGGTTTACAAATACCCAAATAATACAAAAGAAAGTAGTATAAAGGATTTAATGAAAATATTTGATGAATGTGGGTTTGGTATCATGAAAATTATTATTAGGGATAACGAAACTGAAATGGATTGGTTGTATAAAAAAATAGAAGATGTTAATGACAAAATTTTGAATGACCTGTTGTTTACAGTTGAAAATAAAAATGCTAAATATTATAACATTAAAAAGAAAGTGGATGAAAAATGTTATAATAACTCTAGAAGAAAAGCTAAGAAAATAGAGATGGATATACTAGAACACAAAGAGAAGAGATGTTACCCTAAAATCAAGATGGGGGGAAGATATGGAAGTTATTATGGTGCATACAATAATGGTGGATGGGAAAGGAATGATAGAGACAAACAGGGAGACTCAGGCTTACACAACCGTGCCTATAATAATAATAAAAAATCAATGGGAAGCTAGGGAGTATAATGATACTCATGCCAGAGTGCATTTTAATAATAATAACAGTTTAAGCAAAAATGAACAAGAAATAAGGGAAAGTGAGAATCAAGTATATGACTTGAATGACCCTTTGGATTTTCCCCTACTGAGACGGTCGGAGAGGATTCGGAACAAATCAACAACAGAATACAACAGGTAAGGTATGAATCCATGAGTAAAGATATGACAGATGATAGTAATAAAGATATAGTTAAAATAAATGAAAATGTGTTTACATATCAGAACTTTAATATATTTAACTATAGTTATATAGAAATTAATGAATGGCATTTTAGGCTATTTATGAAAGGATTAAAATTTGTTCCTATAATGAAAAGTGATATTAGTAAAAATTTAATTGATCTAAAACTATTTATTAGAAAGAAACATTTTGAAATAATATTTCAAAATAACAGTTTTGGTAATCAAACTACTTCTACTGATATTGTACCACTTAGAAAGAAAAGTATTGCTGACCCCATCATACATCCTCAGCTTAAAAATGTTGAGGTGGTAGTAGAGAGAGAATTGAGAGAAGAACTGGAGAAAACAAGAATGAGACCAAATTTGGTGTGGCAGGAAAGACAATTGTTAAATAAATTAAGAGAGGATAAAAATATAAGAATTTCAAAGCCTGATAAGGGAGAGGGAATTGTAATAATGGATAACATTACATATAATATTAAAATGGAAGAATTATTAAGGAATGAAGATAGATATGAGGAAGTATCCATTAATGAAATAAATATAGCTTATTCCAAAATTGATTTTGCCTTGAAAGAACTTTTGAGTGATGTGTTAATCAATAAGCAGACGTTTGAATACCTTTATGTGGAGAAACCTCTTATACCAGTTATTTTTGGCCCTATGAAAGTGCATAAAGATACAAATAACCCACCAATCAGGCCTATAGTTTCAACTAATGGATCGAAAACATATCCACTAGCTAAATTTGTGGATGATAAAATTAAAAATGTAGGGATAGGCAAAGTAGGATATTTAAAAGACTCATGGGATTTATTAAAAAGTGTCAATGATCGGTTATACAATAAAGATATCAACTTTCTAACAGTGGATATAATAAATTTATTTTCTGTGATTCCACATCAAATAGAAATGGATTGGTTCCTAGAAGCTTTACTTGATACCAAAAAATTTAATTGGAAGGAACTAAGAGTAATTATGGAAATTCTTGAACTGATACTGTTATATAATTTTGTAGTATTTGAAGGAGAATTTTTTAGACAAATAAAAGGTGTAGCTATGGGGGCCTGTTGTGCCCCCAGATTTGCTAACATAGTTTTAAATACATGGGAAAATAAATTCCTTACTTCATCACCGTATACGAATCATTGTAATTTCTATAAGTGATACTTAGATGATTTGTGTTTCTTTTGGTTGGAATTGGATGCAAAAATAGAAGAATTTATGGAATTTATTAATAATACAACAGATTTTCTCAAATTTACTTATAAAACAAACAAAGAAAAGTTAGAATATTTGGATATCACAATATATAAGAACTATCTAGATAATAAATTTGAGTCAAAATTTTTTAGGAAGGAGACTTTCTCCAACTCCTATTTATATTATACTAGTGCCCACCCCTTTAAACAAAAAAAAGAACTTAGTCAAGGGACAATTTATAAGAATATCAAGAATGACTATGGTTCAAAAGGAGTTTGAGGACGAATGTAACAAACTGAAAGAAATGTTTTTAGATAGAAAGTATCCAGAAAAGCTTATAGATGAAGTTATGAATGAAGTAAAATTAAAAAGGGTAGGGGATTTTAGTCCATTGTTAGGGAAGGGAGTTCAAACAAATACGAAAAATATGGAAGAAAAGGATAAAAATATACCTGTTAATAATAATATGGATTTTAATAGTGCATATATTATGAATTTCAACTATGAATCTGGGCTTATAAAACAGATAATAAATAAAAATTGGAAAATGTTTTCTGAATTTTCAGACCTCACTACAAAATTTAAACAACCTATTACATTTAGTTATAGAAAATATAGGAATATGAAAAATATGCTAGAAAATAGGTCTGAACACAAGGAAACTAGTTATAGGAAGAAAGGCACCTTTAAATGTGGCAGATGCAAACAATGTAAATATGTGCTGAATAAGGATAGTCATTATTTAACAGCTAGAGAGAGACTGTTCACTAGTAAAACTTATGCTAATTGTGATACTAAAGGAATAGTATACCTGGCAGAATGTCAAAAATGTACCTCCTTTTATGTAGGTAAAACTGAAAGGGCATTTAAAAGACGAATATATGAACACATATATGACATAAGTAAAAAATACGTTAATAATGCCCTTTACAAACATACCACAGTTTGTAATAAAGCTTCATTTTTGTTTTTTTGTTAGAAGTTATCCCACATGATGTTAGAGGTGGTGACTGGGAGAATTGGATAGAAGTGAGAGAATTGTACTGGAAGCTGGTACTAGAAGCTAGCAGAAAGCCAGGAATGAATAAACATGTCTCTATGGTACCTATTTTAAAATTAAGAGCAGCTAGATTATGAAAGGATAAATTATAAAATGATATGTATATAAAATATTTTTTTAAGTATTTATACACATAGTGATAATAGAGAGGGTATTTAAATTATACAAAGTGATAGTAAGGACAAAAGACTGTATAACCTTTGAAGATACTTGGATTGAAATGTTTCTTTGAAGGAATATGTAATTTGCACAAAATGTCACAAGATGGTGCTAATGAGTCAGATTAGCATACAGCTTCAGTGTATTTATTTTTATCTGAATATAATATATTTTTCATAATGAATGAGTACTATTGTTGTCGTATCTTTCGGCTTTTCCCGGATAGGGGTCGCTACAGCGGAACTCCGGTCCGCTAATGATTGGCAGTAGATTTTGATGTACTGAGTTGCCAGCCCTGACGCACAATCTTCAACGAAGGTACGCCCATTCATGCATGTCTTCACACAGAAGACGCTTTAGCTGAGAATCGAACAGGACAACGTCTTACTGTGAGGCGACAATGCTACCGCAGCACCACCACCGCAGTTAATGAATGAGTACTATATGAATGAGTACTATATCCCTAATATATATATTTTTTAAACATTCCTTAATTTTTAAGATGTAATGCATTGTAATATATATGTCATATTTATTCTAAAAGTTTTAAATGTATGTTTTTATAGGATTTTTATGTAGGCTTTTAGGTTGCAATTAATTGTAAATATCCTACTAATGCAATGTTTTTATCGATTGGATAATTAATGTCACAAGTCTGTATAAAATAAGAATGTGTAAGCTATGTGCATGCTGATGAAGTTACATTGACAACAAAAAACACAGAGAAGAAGTTAAGCGTTTCTTGTTGCTTTTGTGTGGTCTTATTTTTGTAATAAAGTCTGTTTGAGTGGCTCGAGGCTCCAAGTGCTTCATTATACAGATTGTGGTCTAGTTTTGTTGGAGAGGCACTTTTTCTTCATTAATTTACAGTTTGAGCAAAGATGAATAATCTGTTCTTAGTAAGGGCACAAGTTTTATACCAGCTAGCCGTATGATGATTACAGAGAACATCACTGAACTGAAGACATTTACCAGAAACTTAATGTTGAAGCTGCATTTTCAGGATGGAAATGTAAGTAATAAAAGTATTAATCTGTTTAGAAAGGCCAGTGGTTATGTACCTATAACTGTGGGAGTCATTGAAGAATTTGAGAAGGCTTGTATTAATGATATTTATTCATTGTATGACAGTAGGAGCCAAACTAGATATTTTGTGAACTTGAACTGTGACGAAAGGTCAGCACTTGAAACACTTTGTAAGGAACATACAATTTGTTTCAGACCAGCTGATAAAGGGGGACCACTTGTTATCATGGATTACATATTCTATAGGGATGTTATGTTTACTATGTTAAACAATGAAGAAGTATATGAGAGAATAGAGCAAATCCAGGTTGACAATTGTGTTTGTAGAATACGCAATGATTTATTTGAATGTATGCAATGCAGCCAAATCACCATGGAGTTGTATAATTATTTCCTGGTAGATGATCCCACTACTCCTATAATACAGGGACTGCCCAAGATACACAAGCAGCCACATAATCCACCGATGAGACCTGTCGTGGCTGGGCAAGGATGGTGGACTGAACCACTATCAATTTATGTAGAGCACTTTTTGAAACCTGTACTAGCCAGGAATAAATGTATTCTTAGAGATACGAAACATTTTTTAACGGATCTACATGATCATATCAGTGATTTTCCTCTCACTATGGATTGTTTAATGGTCACCTTGGATGTACAGCCCCTGTTTACTGTAATTCCCAATGGAGTAGGACTAGAGTGTTTGTATCAATATCTCAAGGAAGATGGAATGTATGATACCAGAACTATTGATCTTCTATGTTTCCTGGTTGAAATTATACTGGAGAATAACATCTTTATGTTTGAACAGTGCAAATATAAACAGTTGGATGGCATGGCACTTCATGTGCCAATAGCTACGCCAACCTTGTTATGGCAAAATGGGAAAAACAACATATTATTGAAGGAACATGGTCAGGGAAAGTGGTATTTTATCAGAGATTTGTAGATGACCTATTCCTGTTGTGGGAAGGAGGTGCTACAAATCTATAGCAGTTCTTGAGTGACATCAATAGAAGTACACACTTTTTGACATTCACAGCCCACAGTTTGAATAAGAATGCTGAATTTTTAGATGTCAGTATGTGGCAGAGTTAAAGATGTTAAGATTTGCACTCGGTGTGACTAGGATGGATAGAATTAGGAATCAGTATATTAGAGGGTCAGCTCATGTTGGACAGTTTGGAGACAAAGCAAGAGAGACGAGATTGCATTGGTTTGGACATGTGCTGAGGAGGGATGATGGGTATATTGGGAAAAAGATGCTAAGGATGGAGCTGCCAGGTAAGAGGAAAAGAGGAAGGCCTAAGATAAGGTTTATGGACGTGGTGAGAGAGGACATGCAGGCGGTTGGTGTAACAGAGCAAGATAGGAAGAAATGGAAAGAGATGATCCACTGTGGCGACCCCTAACGGGAAAAGCTGAAAGATGATGATGAGTATAACTAAGAAAAATACAGGGGATTTTTGTACTGAAATCTTCCATAAGGAATGCTATAGGAACACCTATGTCCATAGGCAAAGCATGCACCCCCAACATGTGTTCACTAATGTAATAAAAAGGACAAGCATTAAGGACTTCAAGACTAACAGCAGAGGATGACAAGTTTGAGAAAGAATTATATCAGCTAGAAGACAGATTTATAGAGAGAGGGTATGGGAGGAGAGAGGTTCTTTCTATTACCTCGAGTATGGGTTCTCAAAGGAGAAAGGAGGGGAAACCATACTTTTCCAATCAAGGTCAAGTTTATCAGGAAAAGAGCAGGAAGGACAACCTGCTAAGAATACCCATTATGTATGCTAGTAATATTAGATTGCTGCAGAATATCTACCATAGGAATTGGAATATACTATGTTCTGATGACCGAGTTAAAACTTTGGTAGGGACCACCCCTCAATATGCCTATAAGAACAAGAAATGCCTTAAGAGACTCTTATGTGGCCCCAGGTATAAGCAAGCAATAGATGTTCTACCTACCACTCCCGTATATGGGACGGAACCCTGTAACTCCTGAAACTATTGTCAATATATTGACAAGAGAGGGCATTTTCGACATCCAGACACTGGAAATACTACGTATTTCAGACTTACAGCTGATTGTAATACCACTAACATTGTGTATCTATCTTTCTGTACTACATGTTGTTCATTCTATGAAGGCATGAGCCCAAGAAGGTTTTGTGATAGGATTAGGGAACACATATATGACATAAACAGAGGAGCAGGAAGTAATGCCCTGGCTAGGCATGTTCTAGTATCAGGGACAACACATAACTTTCAATTCATGATAATTGAGATAGTTCAGCTAGGATGCAGAGGTGGTGCAATTATGAATTTGGTAGAGACTAAAGAGCTTGAATGGATTATTAGGATGCGTGCCAATATGGGCAAAGGCCTGAATGATAAAGTTTGTATTAAACCGGTTTTGGTTAATAAGCCACTATGCAGATAAAGTCTCTATATATGCACTTTTATGTATTTTTATTCATTTTAATGTTTTATTAGTTGATATTATGTCTTTATCTAGCACTTCTCCTTTAAATCAGTGGCTATTAAGCTAATTGTTTATTGGGAACCGACACTGATAGGCTGTTGCTGTTTTTAAAAATCCCTGTGAAGTTTATTGAGTTGTCTGATGAAGTAGCTCTGGCTATGAAAGCGCTCACTATTTTTGTACTGTGGATTAAACTTTGGAGCTTTATTTGATACTATCTGCTGTGGTCTGGTGTTTCCTATATTTTTTGCAAATACTAGTTGTTTGGGAACCCAGTCTGCTCATACCACTTTGTATTTTATTTGTTACTTTTATGGAATGTTTACTTTCACAACTGCACTGTCCACACTTTCACTCAGTGTAAGTCATCTGATAATTTCCCATGTCACCCTCATAATGCATGCATACATGCATAGGCGGCATTATTTACATGTCTTGTGCCCTGCACCAGACTTGCTGTTCACATATGGGTGTCGGAGAACATTGTTGCATGGTTTTAGGAAATGCACATGTATTGTACAAACAGGAACACCACTAGACAGATATATTATCTAGTGACATGCATAACTACAAATATAGCCTTTCAGGTAATATCTGAAAGAAAGCACAAAGTAAATTCTGCTGGTAATACAAACATGTTGCTGAATGTTGTACACACTGCTGGAACTCTCCTTACGTGTTGAAGAGGTGGCAAGGATCTGCATTACTGTAAGTGTGGTGTGGTCATTGCAGATGTTAACAGTACAGGTAGGTGCAGCCACCTGCATGCTGAGATTATTGCTGATGTTATTTAGCACTACAGAGAGGTGTAGGCACCTGAGTTCTAAAGATTCAGTGTAGGGTGAAAGAACCAGGGTATTTGCCTACAGGAAAATAGTGACAGAGTGGAAATATCTATAACTGTCACTCTGACATTAGCTGCTTAGCTGTTTATCATCCATTTACCACACGTTACTCTCATCAATGTTCAGGATGGCATTGAAGCTGGCACTCCAGTTAGTTCCAACATTTGTGCTGAAAACATGCACCTGCATGAGTTGTTTTGTATATATGGTGTACTTACATGTGCCCCACTACAGTCACAGGTGAGGCACCAACACAGTTGTGATGGTAATACTATGTGGAAGGATGACATAAGCATCTGGCATGCTGTAGCTGATGCTGCACAGATATTGTAGGTGTTGTGGTATATGTTGTAAGATTGTCATGCATGGTACTGTGAGTTTCACTACAGTTGGAATATTTAGCACAGCAGTATCATATATGTGGACAGCACCTGTGCACAGGGAGCTAATACAATCTGATGGTGAGTTTAGCCCACTGCCTTTGACTCTGCTGCATTTTCATCCTACTGGATAGGGATACCATGATGGGTACTGTCATGGTAAAGGCTTTGACAACCATTGCTGTAGTGCATGCTGCCATTGTAGAGTGGTGGTTACTGTATCGCAGCAGTGAGGATGATGCCTCTGAGGGTCAACATCAGGCATCAAGTGCTGCTCTGCCTCATTCTAGGCATTAAAATCATCATGTACACCATATAGCCCCAGGCACCACATTTATGGGTGGTGCTATGGCTGTGCAGGGCAGCCTACTGGTGACTGGACAAATTCTGGATTATGTAGTCAATAGTAGACAAGGATTTATTTCTTCGGACTCTGTGGAACCTGCTGATATTGAAGACGTGTCCTATGCATTGTTACTGGCTATAAGACTTGGTGCCTCATTTCATATATGCCTGTAGTTACTCTAGCTGCTGTTGCATACACTGCTGCTGATTATGTTCAGATCATGAGAGACAATCTCACCTCACAATGAGAAAACTCAAAGGTACTACAGGATACTGAAAGTACTACAGTGCACTGTGCAGAGACTTCTACATGACGCCCATGTAGAGTCTGGATGGCAGCATCTATGACTAACAAAGTAACAGTCTATGCTTTTAGATTAGCCTCTTGGGTACAATGTTCACCAACTATGTTGGTGGTAGGAGATGCATGGACTCTCCAGTATCATTTTTAAAACTTAGTGTTCTGCACCTCATAGCTTACTGCATAGACACCATCATCAGTTTGGTACACATACTGCCAACACAGTTAGCATTATCAAGCCTTCTCTGCAGTCTTGTAATTGTTCTGCTAGTGTTTGAATTCCAAGCCCACATATCCTGACAGCTGCTACTGAGGACATGACTCCTGTAGACACCTCAGTCTATGATGATCATATATCATCTTCCCACTTGAAGGCATGCCAGTGGGACTAGGGTAGTGCAGTATTTGGCAAGGTCAATGTCACATACAGCACTACTTATGCTGCAGTTTATGGTAGTAGACTGGGGCCAAAGGGGTGATGACATTTTATTCTTGTGTAGTTTACTGACTTTGCTGGGGTTTCCACTTGGGGTTTGGTCCTTTGCTTCACCATGATGAATTTATGTTGATTCAGATCCCACATATATATGCGTGTTTTGCTACACTGTTTACCACAAGTGTCCTGTGTTCTTTATTTCACATACAGACTCAGTTGTATGCATTGTTAATATTTAATCTTATCCCAGTGAAAGACTTACTGGAAAATAATCTTCTACGTAAGCTGGTCAGGTGTCTGCCTTGGTTGTTGCCCAAACATATCTCATGATATGAAAAATTAATATTTATAGCTGTTGGCATAAACGTCTTGTGGCTATATTGGTACTTGTGATGTGGCTGTAGTCTAGATGGTTAAATTACATAGCAAATGAAAGGCCAAAATATACAGTGTCTTATGTGGGTTATATTGTAGTGCACCAAACATGATGAATCACTTAATGTCACCTGTAAGTGTAGAAACTTATTCTATGATGTGATGTGTTTATCTCAATATTAGTACCATCTTCTACTGATGTGGCTTGCCCTCAGATTAGCCTCAGCAGCTACAACTCCATAAAGTAACAAGCATCCCTGTAAGCTGACCAATCAGAAAAGAGCTATTTTTTAAAGGTATAAACATCATGCCAGATATTAGCACCATGGTTTCTTATGAGGTGTTTGGCATAGGTTTCTTGTATACATAATTCACTGCTATGCACTACTTGGTGTTTACTAAATGATATCTGTGTGCTTGTTAATGTAGGCATACACATCATCTGTCCTGGGGCCTGGATTAGAATATATGAAAACCCTTCAAATGACATCCAATAAAATATGCAGGTTAATTTAATTATACAGCAATAGAGAAGGAAAACCAGTACAGAAGGAAAACCAGCTGACTTCCAGTAAATGCAAGAACAAACCTTTTGATAAGCTATCAAATTAATAAGCTAGAATTCCAAAGTTACCATTCACCCCAGAATAAAAATTAAAGTTCGGACCTACGACACACTAAGAACAACTTTACAAGACAAGCTACTCCTTATCCTTCTCTGCCTTCCCTTCCCTCATGTTTTCACTGAGAACATTTTTAAAAAAAACATAACCATACTGACATGGATTTTCCTTCCATGAGATAAGAAATAGCAATACTTATCAAGATTAAGAAAAGCTGCACAGCCATCCATCTGAACCAAAGAAATGCAACTGGTTTTCAAGATATGAGATAACTATCTATAGTAATATATTCCCTTTCATCTGTCATCTGCACCCTTACAATGTTCAATGTGAAAACTATCTCTGTATGTGTAAATACATATATAACATCCTGTGTACAAATAATTTTACAATAAACAACATTTAATAACGTGTACCCAAATAATCTGCCAAGATAGCCTAAAGTAAAGTGCGTATGTACTATAGTAAAGTGACAATTACTGCATGCATGCAGAATGCGTTGACTATTTTATGCTTAACGACATCCTTTGTGTATATCCCATAATCCGGATCATGCTTGAGAAGGGTATCTAGATCAGTCCACCCACTTGCTTAACACATAAATAAATAAATAAATATAATTCTTTGGCTGCCACCTGCAATGTTCTATGGCTTTAGTATGGCAGTGCATCAGTACAAGTCAGTCACAATTAGTCATTATATTTATGACTCTCACCCTATGTTCTCTTAAAGGAAGAGACTGTATTATTTACATATGTTCATATGTTCATAGGTGTTTACTAGGCTAATGACCACATGGGCCTTTTTAAGCCTATCCATGCATTCCAAATATCTGATAAGTTCTGGTACCCTTTATAAGTGTAAGTAGGGGCTGGGGAAGTGAAACATTTACAAGCAGGGTCCTGGGAGATGACCCATTTACAGGTTGCCTGTGTCCAATAGAGACATAGGTGCCAAACTGGGATGAATTTCCTGTTCAGAATAAAGCTAAGTTACATCTGAATTGGGTTAGGAGGAACTCTGCTTCACATGGATGGGGAACCTGTTCCAGAGAAGGGGTAGTCTCAGGGACAAATACCTGTCTCTCTAGCATGTCTTCTTTATATTACAGGCAAAGCTTAAGTCTTTAGAATGGGTAATTTTTGTTTTGCAGCTATGAAGGAGGTCCATCAGAGTGGAATCTGACAATGCCTTGTATGCCAGGCATAGAGCACCCCTCAACAGCCTGTAAGAGACAGAATATAGGGATAGGTCTTTTGGCAGTCTGCATAGGATGGAAATAGGACTATTTACCAAAATCTCTATTTAACAAAACACAAATGCTCACGCACAGTTTCGCGAAAGTGCTTTTTCACCGAAAATGCACTTTCATGAAACAGTAATAAAAAAATTAAAAAAAATAGCAAACTTAAAAAAACAATATTAATCATGTTTATGTAAGGGGCAAGCACCCCTGCACCCCCTATGTGGGGGGCTGTGCCCCTCACACACCCCTACATTTATATTCTCAATCCGAGATCGGACTACAGTGGGGAAGAGGGAATATTCCCTTATCCCCACTGTGCCACGATCTCACCAACAGTCCTTTTGTAATGTTTTCTACTTTTTTTATTTCTGTTTTGCGAAAGTGCATTTTCGGTGAAAAAGCACTTTTGTGAAACTATGCGCGAGCGTTTGTGTTTTGGTAAATTGTGAATTTGTTAAACAGCCCTGGACACCATAGGATATATTACTTATACCCTGTATTATTTTAGTGAGGAACCTCTGTGGACATTTAAATTGTTGGATATGCATGGTTAGGTACATACCAAAGGGGGCATTGTACTCAATGATAGGTCTGATGAATGCTGAATACAGTGGAACAATGAATTCCTTGGACCTAGATGCCATACCTTTGTTGGGTCTATTTTACAAAATTGAAAAGTGCTGTAATCGAATGGCATTTACATTGAAAATGCCATTTATCAAAGTCGCTCTGTGCCCCTCCCACACCCCGCTAATTATATATACCAACTCCAAGATCGCACTACAGTGAGAAAAGGGTAAATTTTCCGATCTTCACTGTACTGCAATATCACTATAAACACCTCAATGAACGGCAGTTCAATGTACAGTGTCGTTCAATTAAATCACTTTTCAATACCGTGATATAGACCCCCTTTGTTTATAAGTTGCACGACATAGAATGATTTCCTCATTACCATAGACATGTGATGGCTAAAGGCTACATTACTGTCTATGTGTGTCCCCAGTGTTGCTTGTCTTGTGTATCTAAATAAGATGATGAGGCTTGGGTGTTTATTTAAGTAGTTTATTACACACAAACACATCTGGATGCATGACTGGAACATTAAACTTAAACAAACTAACTAACTGACTGACTGCTACACACATACATGCTTTCACTCTGGCTGTTCACTCAAAATGGCACTCTTTCTTGCATGTGCTCAGTAGTTATATGCATGTGCCCACTGACTGGAATGCTTCTTAAAGGTACATCACACACTCTGATTTACAATCTCCCTCTTTGACTAATCTATTTTGCAATAAAAATGAAAACTGAATAGGCATGCACATTATACACACATATACAAACAATATCAATCATGTCCAGGCTGACGTGTATCTAGGATTAGGTCTTGAGATATGACTTGACCTTGTAATGTAATAATTAGAAATGGGTTTAACAACAGGAACAATCACTGGGGAATGTTCTTCTTTGGGATTTTCAGGGATTCTTTTAGGAACAGGAACAAATGATGAAATGATCTCTGGAACAGGAACATTGGACACATTTCTCTGAGAACTACAGTCCCCATTACAGGCAAGATGCTGTAACACTGGCTCGGACACTGGTAATAAATGCTTACGATTTCACCTAAATTCCATCTGTTATGATTCCTTGATGTACAGTCTTGGTTCTTCACACAAATGTTTCCCAAGTCCAATCTGATCAAATCCCTTTACTGTCTGCATCCTCATTCTCTCTCCTTCTTTTAACGGATCCAGAGGTTTGCTGGTTTTGTCATTGTAGGACTTTTGGGACAAACACTTTTTTAGAAATTGAGCTTTTACTGCTTTGGTGTTTTTAGCACATGGAACCAACAGATTCTTATTGATTGGTAGTGTGGTTCTGATTTGTCTCAACATAAGTCTCTGAGCAAGTGAACCAAGGAAATTATCACGAGGAATGTTTCTGAGATTAAGCAAGTTTAGAAAAATATCAGTATTGTCTCATTTGGATTTTTCTAACAGCTGTTTTGCACTTTGAACTGGACATTCAGCCAAGCCATTTGATTGCAGGTATTCAGGACTACTAGCATCATGAAGAAAGTCCCATGTTTCAGCAAATCTTTTGAACTGCTGACTTGTAAACTGTGCATCATTGTCAGAAATGACTTTGTGTGGACTACCGCAGACAGAAAAATGTCTCTCCAAATTAGTAATGACAGCACTGGACATTAGGTTAGGAAGTAGGTCAATCCCAAACCAATTTGAATAAGAGTCTACTAACACCAAGTAATGTTGACCATTCCATTCGAAAATATCTGTGGCTACTGTCAACCGAGGTAGTTCAAGAATCTGGCTTAACTGAAGTGGCTCTTTTTGTTGATGAGGTTTAGTAATATTACAAACAGAACAAGAAGAAAGTTCTTTCTCAATATATTTTGTCACAGAAGGTCAAAATACTAGTCGTCTCACCCTTCTTTTGGTAGAATCAGTTCCTGGGTGGCCATGATGGAAGATTTTAATATACTATTCTTGCAAGGATTTTGGAACAATCACTTTTGGATCTTTAATAATGATACCATCTTTCGTCAGAATCTCATCTCTGTAAGGAAAATAGTGCTGCACATCTACTTATAAACACGATTACTTTGAAGGCCGTCTTCGACTGATAAAGTGGTTGAGCTTCTGAAGAACTGGATCTGAAGCTGTATGAGATCTGAGGTCATGAAGATGTGTGGAAGAAAAATGTATCACTTCCATGACTTCAAAATCAGGATTCTCATTATAATGCTATTCAGTGTTTTTTTGTGTTTATATCACGTTATCGAAAGATGAAAATAGCAAACGTTATTTCATCGGCCCCAAAACATCTAAACATGAAAATATCAAACATTCAGAACAGCAAATTCTTTCCCATGCAAATAATTTGCTGCTCCGAAACACATACACACAACACAAGTACATCAAACAAACAGCAACCACACACATGCACTTAAATTCCTACATCTAACGCTACACTAAACTAAACATACACTAGTATCTACCCACTTACCTTAACCCAAACCCTATCCCTAAGGTCCGTCACTATCGCACACTCACCTAACCCACGCCCTAACCCTAACTCACTTAAACCGCCCCTAACCCTAAGGTCTGTCACTATCGCACACATGCCTAACCCGCGCCCTAACCCTAACGTACAAACAATCGCACACTTACCTGAATCCAACACGTAACTTTCCACCACAGCACTAAGAATAGTGAAGCCAAAGACACAGCCAACCGAATTCTTTCCCGAGGAAAGAATTCATTGTTCTGCAGCTTTGCTATTCTTAGCGTTCGCTGAATAGTGTTCGATATCAGAACATTCAAAGTTTTAATACTACGATGTTCTGATATAGACCCGTTTTTTCTGGGCAGTCAGGATAAAGTATCAGAAAAATAAAGAAGTTTGCCTTTTGTATAAACAAAATTGAAACTGTACTTCTGCAATTTGAGCATCATTGTTGTAATCTCGCAGGAGCTGTGTGCACTGGCTCTTTCAAAATAGTGACTAAAAGTTGGTGGTCAGTCTTGATTTGAATAGGTTGGCCATAAATATAATCATGGAATGTCAAACATGCAAACACAGTTGCCAAGAGCTCCTTCTCTATTTCAGAATACTGCATCTCAGTTTGGGTAAGAGTTCTCAATGCATAGGCTACTGGACTGCCATCTTGAAGAATGACTGCACCAAGACCAACCTTTGAAGCATCACAAGAAAGAGTTACTGGTTTGGCAACATCATAATATCTTAAGTTGGGTGGACTGGCAATTTTCTAGACATTGAATGCACTTTGGTGTTGTTCTAACCAGGACCAGGTTACATCTTTGCATGTCAGTTCTCTTAGCAGTGCTGAAAGTTTACTCAAATCTGGAATGAACTTGCCTAAATAGTTGACCATGTCAAGAAAATGTTGTAAGGCTTGGACATTGGAGCTGGCATCTCAAGAATTGCTGTTTGTTTGGAAGGATCTGGTCATAAGCCTGAACTGGTAAACAAATGACTCATATAAGTAACTTCTCGTAGCCAGAATTTACATTTCTGAGGATTCAGCTTAAAATTCACTTCACAAGATCATTCCAGAACTTTCCTAGGGTTTCTATCATGTTCGACTTCACCATTGCCTCCTACAAAAATATCATCCACTATAATAGCACATGGATAGCCAGAAAAAAATTGTTCCATTGCACGTTGAAAGACTTCACTGGCAGAATTTATTCCAAATGGCATTCTCAAAAATATGTACTTTCCAAATGATTTATTGAATGTGGTTAGCAATGAAGATTTTTGATCAAGTAAAATTTGCCAAAATGAACTTTTTGCATCTAAGACTGAAAAAAACAGTAGCATTTGGAATGAGGGCAGCAACTTCTTCAATTGTGCAAATTGGATGATGAGGTAATTTTAGTGCTTTGTTCAAATCTCTTGGATGAGTACATGTTCTAGTATCATCTGAGCTTTTTTAATGAGTTACCATGGAAGATACCCATTCAGTTGGTTCTTCTACTGGACAAATTACTCTTAGCTACACCATTCTGTGTAGCTCAGCTTTGACTCTGTTCTGCATAGTTACTGGAACTTTCCATGATAGTCTGATAACTGAGCTTTCCTCATGGTCTAACTTTATGGAGTACACAACTGAGAGTTTGCCTAGTTTGTCTTCAAAAATGTCAGCATACTCAGAAAAGTTGTTTGGGTGAAATTTGAGCTGTTATCATTCAAGCTTACATTGTGGATTTTTTTATTAAATGAAAGCAGTCCCATTTTCAAACTGTCTTTGAAGGCAAATAATGACTGCAAATGTCTCTTGACTATGTAAAACTGCAAATCATAGCTGTTCCCAACAGAGTAACATGAAAGCACTACTGAGCCTTCAGTTTGAATTTCTTCACCATCATAAACAACACGCTTTGCACACTTTGCCAGATTAAGTTGTTCTCCAGCTTTTACTCTAGCAAATGTTTCTGCTGACATAACATTACACATTGAACCAGTATATACTGTGAGCTCTACGGGTCTCCCAATGATCCAAACAGTACAGAATATTTCAGTCTTTGCCCACAAACTACAGCATTGACTGTTTCACCAAACACAGACACACCATCAACATAAAACGTAGGGCCACAGCTTTCTAATTGATCAACTTGCCTCTTTGAATGTTCTTTCTTAATAAAATAATGTAGCCCTTTAGATTTACAAAACCTTGTGAAATGCTTTCACTTTTTACATGTGTGGCTCTGCTGACAAGAAGCTGGGCACTTTTCCTGTTTGGGTTCATGAGTACCTCCAGAATTATTACAGTTGACTATGAGGTTTGCTACAGGTTTTGCTGAGTCACCCCACTACTTTACTGAGGGTGCTCTGGGTTTTAATGAAGCTCAGGCTGTGGCACCCACACCCTTAAGCCTGTATCTTTTAACCTCACGCATACTAATAACATTGGCTCTAGAAGAAGCAGTATGTGTGCCCTTCTCATTTGTAAGCATATTCATGTGCTTTTCTGTGAGCTCATATATATGACAAATCTCAATGGCCTTATTCAAAGTTAAATCACTACCTTGAAATAAAATCCTTCTCACTGCATTATTATTAATACAACGCACAAGCTTGTCTTTGATCAACTCATCTCTCAGATCACCAAATCTGCATGTTTTTGCCTTATTTCTCAAGTCGGTTATGTACAGTATGCTGTAAAAGTTTCACCAGGCTTTTGATCTCTTGTGTAAAATAAGTACCTTTCCATTGTAATATTTGTTTGGGAGTTACACATTTCTCTAAATTTACATTTTAAGCACTCAGCATCGTCCCACATTTCAGCTTGTACCACAATATGATGGTCTTCCCCCTCTCCTGCAAACGCATGCACAAATGAATGATCTGTTTTAATAGCTTCTGAACCAGCTAAATTAAGCAGAATAAATGCTTTAGTATGTGTATGTCTTTGTCAGAAAAAGGAGCCTGTATGAAGATATACTCTTGCTCAAACACTCTTCAATTTTCTGTAACATTGTCATCAAACACAAGCAGACTTGGTCTATGAAATCCTTCTGCCATGCCAACAAATTATTTTGAAACACAATAAAAACTTGGTCCTTGTAATTGTGTACAAACATTCACACACACCAGGTACTTGTAATAATATTCAAATGCACAAAATCTCTTTGAAATGACTGTACTTTGTGAAATAACTGCACTGTAATACTGCATACACTTGCCAATACTTTGCACACTTTGGATACTTTGAATAGCTTCAGTAAATGTGAAAAGTAGTACATAGCAAAAAATATGGTTGTTTTCCCTTTTTTTATATATTTTATGTGATTCAGATATTGTTTCAAACGTTTTCATAACTATTTTGAATACTTCAATATGTCACAGTTTTGAATATTTCATTTAATTAGAAAGTTGTTGTGAGCATTTTGAATGCTTCATTTTATATTCTTTGAGTAAAAAATCATTTAAACCAGTTTAAGTACCTGATATTCATTTCTGACCTGTTTGCGAGTTGTTTGAGCTTCAGATGATCCACTCCTATATATTCCTCCATTATTGACTGTGCACCTCATGGTTTTGACTTCAGATCCCATTCTGACACCATATCACTCTTCTTGTGTATCAAAATAAAACAATGAGGCTTGGGTGTTCATTTAAGTAGTTTATTACACACAAACGTATCTGGATGGTTGACTGGAACATTAAACTTAAATGAACTAGCTAACTGACTGCTACACACATACATGCTTTTACTCTGGCTGCTTATCTCAAAAATGCACTCTTGCTTGCATGTGCTCAGTCCTTATATATGCACATTCCCACTGACTAGAATGCTTTTTAAAGGTACATCATGCACTCTGCTCTAGCCCGGGCTACTGGGTCAGCTCTTAGGGGTATGTTGTCAATATGATAGTTACCAGCGATGGATGACTTCCCAAAGGACATTATCATGCATTTCATGGCATTTAATTTAGTTCATTGCTCTCACACAAGTTGTTTGTCTGTGTCATTCCTTCCTGGAGAACATTTTTGTTGGTGGATGATTCAATGACAGCTCAGTACTTATATATGCACATTTGCAATCATCAGCAGATTTAATCAACCAGAGGCCATTGACATTGGCCTTGACTTCAGAGAAGTAAATGCCAAAAAGGAGTAGTTCTAGGAATAATCCCTGAGGGACTCTGCTTGTAACTGACATCTTTGTAGAGGTGGACTCCCCAATTTTAACTTCCTGGGTACTGCCTGTGAGCCAGACAGCTATCTACCAGGTGGCATAAAGGTTTGTACCTAACACGTTAAGTTTGTCAACAATGCCTGAGTGGGATATTGTATCAAATGACTTGGCCAAGTCAAGGTAGGCAGTGTGAACCATTTTGCCCTCATTCATTGCTTTGGGGACCTTCTCAAATAAGTCCACTAGGTTAAGTAGGCATGATCTGCCCTTGAAACCAAATTTAGCTGGGTCCAGTGTCTGGAGGTTTCCTATGTCATTATTGATCATGTACATGATAATTGTTTCCATGGCTTTACATATGAGACTAGTGAGACTTATGGTTCTGTAGTTTACAGGGTCTGTAGATGACCCACCTTTGTGCAGAAGGATGACTGTTGTTGTTGTCCATTCATAAAGCATGAAGCCTGTTTGAAGGCTGTACTTAAATAGCAATTTCAGAGGTACTCATATGTCTTGTTTCATACTATTTAGAAGGCAATCAGGGATTATTGTCTGGGCCCACTGATGCAGTGTTCTTGGCCTTAGAGAGAGAGCATTTAGGACCTTTTCCCTATGGTTAAGGTGTTTGCCTTGCAAACACAAGGTGCAGGGTTTGAGTCTCACAAGGGATTATTGGCTAGGCTTAAAATGGCTCACAAGGGCAGTTAGCTTAGTGCTAATCTATGAATCTATGAATCTATGAAAAATAGCAGGGGGAGTTATATTTGATAGTATTTCCTGACGGAAGGTTGAAGGGGAGAGAGAGGGATAAAGTTGGAGCTGAATTTGTCAGCCAGTAGGTTTGCTATATCTTCTGCCTCAGTATAGGTGTTTCCATTTACAATGAGCTTTGCGCACAATTGTGTATTGCCTTTGAGGTTGCGGACATAGCTAAAGAATGCCTTGTGGTTGTCCTTGGCCTGGGAAGCCAAATTTACCTACCTACTTTATTGTCCTCTGAGTTGATTGTTTAGTTTAATGAGAGTGCTTTTATCATGCTGGATGCTGCACCTCCTAATTTTTGCCATGATTTTCTTCTCTCTGTTATACAGCCTAGTGATGCGATTCCACCAGGGTGGGTAAAATGTTGTGAGTTAGTTCTGTACTTCTTTCTGGTGGGCACAGCTGCATCTATGCAGTTATTAACATGCTTGTATATTGTTTCTGTGAACAGTTCTGCTTAGGCAGCAGTGTTCTCAGGGTATATCCAGGCTTGGAATTTTGCTAGGCTATCACTTAATAGTAGGACGTTAGCCGTAGAGTAGTTCCTGAATATTCCAGGATTATCTGGGGTTCCAGGTTTTATTTTTACTTCAAAGGAGAACATTTTGTTGTCTGACCTTACCAGGGAAGACAATACACTACGAGGTGTGTAGCACTCTCCCATATTAGTGAGGACCGGTTCCCCCTCCATGGGTCATGACATACACAAAGCCTACTTGACCAAACCGGAGTCAATCCAAATATTCCTGAACACTCTGATTATGGGGGATTTCAATTATCCCACCAACAATTGGGAAAACTTCTCTAGCCTTAACTTGTTGCACAAAAGTTTCTTGACTTGGTTAACTTAAATGCCCTGGAACAAATTGTTCATACCCTGACAAGATGAACAAATACACTATATCTGGTCTTCACTAACATGTTAAACAGATGCACTGCCACAACTGTCAGACTCTCATTAGTTAAATCTGACCACAAATCAGTCACTTTTAAGCTGGCACTAACACAAGAACTCACAAAGAGTGAAATCAGACTAAAAAAAACTTCACCAAGGCAAAATATATCCTTGTAGGTGAAGGTTTAAATGCATTCCAAGCCCCCCAGCTGGAAATGGTAAGTACACCGAAGCTTACACTAAACCCCCGTGCAATCACTTGCATAAGTGTATAAACTCAGTTGTACCAGAAAGAGTCAAAGCTAGAGCCCCAAGTGAAAACAAGCTGCCAAGGTGGACATCCAGCATCAACAAACTTTACCGTAAACTCAAAAAGTTGCTGTCCAAGAAAACAAAGGCGAGGCCCCAACAATGGAAAAGTAGCCTCCTCAGCCTCAACAGGCAAATAAGACAAATTGTCAAATCTTCTAAGGGCTTCTTTGAGAAAAACTTAGCATGCACAGCCAAGGATAACCATAAGACCTTTTACAACTATGTATGTAACCTTAAAGGTAGGACTCAAGCATGTGCAGAACTAGTGACTAATAATGGTATCACACACACTGACCTCACAGAGATAGCAAACCTGCTAGTGGATAGGGTTGGCAAAAATTTCACTTCCTTATCCCCTCCAGTCTTATCACAAACCTTCCCCCAAACTCCCCCTACCCTGCATATCTGAAGAGAAGGTCATGAAAGCCTTGAACAAGGCAAAAACACAGCCCTTATGGGACCAGTTGGCATCCCAGGCTATCTTCTAAACAGGCTACAACACAAACTAGCTTCACCATAAAGTACCCTTTTCAATCATAGCCTAACCACAGGCTTTGTTCCTGCAGAATAGAGAACAGCAACAGTTATTCCCCTATACAAAGGTACCCTAGCAACAGACCTGGAGAATTACAGATCGGTAAGCCTGACCAGCCTCATCTGAAAGGTCATGGAACGTGTCATTATGGACGTCATAAATAGAGACATAGGCAACCTCAAACCCTAGAGCCCACCCAATCTGGCTTCGTCAAGGACAGATCCCACCTGTTAAATCTGGTGGATTTCTTTGAAAAATGTGACCAGGGCCATTGACGAGGACAAATCTGTGCACACAGCATATCTCAACTTGGCAAAGGCTTTCAACATAATCCCACACTCAGGCATTAGTGATAAACTTAGCAAACTGAATATGAACCTCATTGTTGTAAGATGGGTTGCTAACTGGATAACAAACTAGATGCACACTATCAAAGTGGGTGACTCCACAGCAACCAGCAGACCTGTCACCAGCAGGGTGCCACAAGGGTCACTGCTGTGTCCCCTAATGTTTGGTACATACTTCTCAGACGTTCAGGTCAAAACCAAGGGGTTGTGGCTGACCAAGTTTGTTGAAAACTACAAACTGTGTGCAGTTATTGAATCCCCAAAAGATGTCAGTATACTCCAGGAGGGTCTTATACAGACCAACAACTGGTGTCTGTCACAGCCTCAAACTGAATGCAAAGAAATGCATAATCATTCCCTTCAGCGAAAACAGTGTCCCTTCACACTATCAAATAAGCAGCAATACCCTAAGTACCCATGAAGTGGTAAATGATCTGAGATCACAAGCTGACTGCAACCTAACTTTAACCACCATATGTCTATTCTCATAAGGAAGGCTTTCTACATAGTGCACTTGATTAGTAAATGCATCATCTTGAGAGCAAAGGTTATAACCCATCTGTACTCGGCACTAATCCAGCCCGTAATTGAGTATAACACTCTGTTCAGCATGTACTGTACAAAGCACCTGCAGCAATTGGAAAGACCTCAGAGGTTTCTAACAAAGAAGATCAAAGGACTCCAGCACATGCCTTGTACAGACTGACTAAAGTCCCTATCACTATATTCTGTATTGTATAGACTTATTGTTTATTTATTTTTATTTATTTGGTCCAACTGAACCAGAAGTCCATTTTCAGTGGAGACCAGAGGAGAAAAGCTCCAGAGTTATATAGACCAAAAGTAGCAATATATACACAAAAATATTTATGAGTACTGAAAAAAAAACACGAAAAACTTGTGATTAATACATTTGGAAAAAGAGTTTTTTTAATGACAAAGAATGGTATTATTAGATAAGAGAGGAAAAGAAAAGAAAAGCAATGTTATTATATGACATGTCTGAAGAGAAGATATTAAAGTAGAGCTTAATATATACATACATATTTACATGTGATGCAGTAGCCTAGCTCATGGAGTTATAATGAAATAAACAGTGTGTTTAGAGAAAAATGGAGGAGTGTAATATTCATATACAGGATACTAGAGCCAAAGGGGTGTGGAAGATTTGCTAGGTCATGACATGGGCAGGACCTTGGGTTATGTGGGAGTTGTTTTAACTCCTTTTTGAAGTGCTTGGGGTAGGAGATAGTTCTTATGTACAAGGGGAGTGTATTCCAGGCTTGGGCTACATTATATTTGTATAGTAGCTTTCCAATGTTTTTATTAGGTTTATAGATATCAAGGAGTTGGTGATCGGAGGTACGGAGAGGATGATTGGGGGTATAGTAGGATACAAGGGAGGAGAGAGAGGGGCAGGATGTACATTTATATAGAATGTAATGTGTAATGTGAAATATTAACAGTAGGAGTTGTTGGGGGAATTCTTGCCATTGAAGTGTGTTGAGACCAAGGCAGTGGTGAGAGTTATGAGATGAGTTAGTAGCAAATCTAGCTATTTTGTGCTAAGTTTGTTCTAGCTTAGATAAAAATGTAGATTGGATGTTAGTAATGACTGGGGCTGCATAGAGAAGGGAGGGAAGGAGGAGTGCCTAAGCCAGAGAGAGTTTAGCTTCAGAGGTAGGAAATTTCTTATTTCTGCACAGAAGACCTAGTTTTGATGGGTTTTTTTTTTATACTTTGCTGGATAAGCAGGTAAAATTTAAGTTAATCTTTGATAATAGTACCTAAAAGCTTAGTGTGGGGTTCTGATTTAATGGTGGACTTGTCAAGGGATGTGATAACAAAGATTGATTTATGGTGAGGTAGAGGTTGAGGAAGAAAGAGCAAAAGTTTAGTTTTTTTTGGATTTAAGATGAGCTGATTATGAGACAGACACTTTTCTATGGACAGGAAAGAGTCTTGGGTGTGTGCATGCAGATGAGAGATATGGTTGGATATTATTTATTTATTATTTATTTATTTTACATTTGTAAATATTGAAATAGATGGAGATGAGTGTAGAATCATTGGCATATTGAATGAGGGAGGATTGTTTGCAAGAGGTATGAAGATCATTGGTGAAAATATTAAACAGAAGGGGGCCCAGGATGGAGTCCTGTAGGTGTCCAGATTTGATGGGTAGGAAGGAGGAGCAGGATGTGAGCCATTTGACTGATTGTTGCCTATTGGAGAGATAACTAGTGAACCAATGAAGTGTGGGCCCAGAGAGATTGAGATCAGATAGTTTAGATAGAAGTAAAGAGTGTAAAACGATATCAAAGGCTTAGGAATAGACAGGATACAAGTTGGTTATTGTCTCTGGCCTTGGATACAGTGTGAGTAAAATATAACAGTGCAGTGACAGTACTATGGTTTGGCCTGAAAACATGTTGACTGGGAGTTAGTTGAGGATTACCAACAGAAACAATCTAAAAATCAGGTAAGTATAGTGATTGAGAAATCGTAAGGGGCAGGAGATATAGAAAAGGATACAGAGTGATGCAGTGTAATTCTAAGAGAAGAATTAGTAAAACAAGAATACAGTTGCAAGCATAGGGAATAGAATATGGCAGAGAGCAGAAATGGACAAGGAGAGAGCAGCAGAAAAGAGCTACTGATATGTAGAAAAGCAAGAGGGGATAGCAGAGCAGGTAAAGTAGAAGAACAGCATGGTGATGTGCAACCCGCTGCAAGCAGTTAAGGACCAATAATAAGATTAATTAGCAAGTGATATTGTGAATAAATAGGATGTACTTTATACACAGGTTATAGATAATGACACCACTGTAAAAACTATTGTTCAGCTAAAAGTTCCAGCCATGGAAAGGTATGTTTAGGTATGTGGGCTTCATTGTGTGGCACAGTTAACCTTATACACAGTTTCTAGATAATAACACCAATGTAAATACTGTTGCTCAGCTTAAATCTCAGGCCATGCAATGGCAATTTTAGGTCTGTGGGCTTGACTGCATGGTGCAGTTAACTTTATAGATAACTCAACAAATGAACAAGAGAAATGTTCTATAATTTATTAAAACAAATATCCACTTTGAAAATAGCAAAGCTTTTGGGTTTCTCCTTCCTCAGTGCTTTCAAAGAACAATTAAAAATCACATTTAAATAGTAAAAACACATGCATTATATGACACAGCCAGTCAATAAGAACAAAATCAAACAAATACTGAACAAAATTCAAACTATTAGTGCAGCATTAAATGTTTCTTATACAAAACAGGTTTCAAATTTGCTGCATTATTCAGTCCAGGGTGTATATCTGCCTTTAGCCTCAAAATCCAAGAATAAAATATGTTCTCCAAGATGTTTATATTGCCTCCTCTATTAGTTTTATATACCACCTTAATAACTCTAAACTTAAATGAATGAGCTAAGCCATTCTCTGCAATATGTTTCACTAGCGTATTAGTCATAATGCCCCTCTTGATTTCTGACTTTTGCTCAATGTTATGTTCTTTTAACTTTCTATTACATTTTCTTACATAAAAGGAAGAACATTGAACACAAGTAGCTAGGTAAACAATTTGTGATGTATTACAATTGGCATAACAGCCAAAAATATATTCCATTCTATTAACAGGGTGGATATAATGTATGTCAGTAATACTATCTCTATAACAGCTGCAATTTAGCCAGGGAAATGTCCCTTGCCTTAAAATAACATTACTTTTCTTAGAAGTTACATTTTTATAACATAACCTCTTTAAGTTCCTTTCATTTGTATAAGGAAAACTAGGCTGCTGATTAATAATTTGTTTGAGATCAGGCATGGTCAGGAGCATATTCCATTTCTTATGTATAATATGCTCAACTTCATGTGTTCTATTATTGTATGTAGTTATATATCTTAGATTATTATTATTCTGTCTTAAACTAGAATGTGAATATTGTTCAACATCTACCTTACAACCAAAAAATAGTACCAACTTTTCAGTCCTTCCTTTGATGACTTCATTCCTAATTCGATATACCATATCTTTATTATACCCCCTGTCAATAAATTCTAAGGCCACCTCATCCATTTGCTTGATGCATAATTGTTCATCTGTATTCAATCTTCTTACTCTACTAAACTGACTTTTGATAATCCATTTAAAGGAATGTGGTGCATGCATACTATACTTATGAGTATATCTGTTAGCATGTACTGTTTTTTTTGTAAACACTAGTATGTATAACTTCCATACCTTTATCTAATTGTATATCTAAAAAAGTAATCCTTTCTGAAGAACAAATCATTTTAAACTCAAAAAAATCAGTCATACTGTCTACATATTTCACAAAATCAATAAGACCTTTCTTATCACCCTTCCATACTAAAAAACAATCATCTACAAACCTCTTATAAAATAATATATTAGAATCAATGAATCCATCAGCATTAAATATGAATTTTTCTTCTCATTGATTCAAAAGAAGATTTTCATCCATGGCAACCCCTGCTGTCTGTAAGTATGGTACTTCAGAAATAAATATGTTACTAGCTAACACAATTTCTATAATTTGACAGATGTTCTCAATTTCTCTGTTCATCATACCTGCTTTTGTATTCAAAAATTCACGTATGGGCTCTATTCCATACTGATTAGGAATGACAGTAAATAGAGAGTTAATGTCCACAGTTACAAGCTGGAAATTACTGTCATTATTCTGACTATACCAATCATATAGTTTACGTAAAAAAAATCTCCTGATTCCTTAATGCAACTCTTACAAAACTGCAAATATTTACTCAGAACCCATTGAACGTATAAAGAAAGGGGTTTAGTAACTCATCCCCTCCCTGAGACTATAGGCCTCAGTGAGGGGTTAATTGTTAGCTTGAGTATTTTAGGAATACCATATATAAATGGTATTACAGGATAAGGTACTGTGAAAACGTTAAACAAATCTATAGAAATATCAGCTTGCAACTGCATATCTTATACCATCATATTGACATCAAAAATACATTTCTTAGAATAAAAATCAATTATTTTAAAAGTTTTTACATCCATCAAAAATTCATTCAGAAGTTCCAAGTAATTTTTTCTATCAAAAACGACAATAGCCCCTCCTTTGTCAGCCTGCTTAATTATCCAGTCATGGTTATTTTCTAATTCTTTCAATGCATTTGATTCATCCAATGTTAAATTATAAAATTTCCACAGTTTCATATATGTGCCTAAGCTCAGCCTCACATAAATCATGAAAAGCTGTCACAACTGGGCAACTATATGGAATAAAAGTACTTGATCTTTTACATACCATGCTATTAAATACATACTTCACAAAACCAGTGTGCCACGCAATCACTGCCCTTAAGGCAAAATAACATACCAACACACTAGTAATAGGTGACTCTATAGTCAGGCACACTGACGTCCCACTCATTAGGCTGAACAAGGAGAAGGTTACTGTTAGCTGCCTGTCGGGTGCCAGGATCTGCCACATAACACAAGCACTCAGGTCACTCCAGAACAAGTACAAATATGACTCTGTCATAGGGTCATAGGTAGGTACTAGGCTATTGGCCCTAGGGCCTATATAAGCCTAGCCAAAAAGGTACCCTGGCTTTTGCCACCCAAAAAAATATTTTCCTATGCCCCTGTGGAGCAGAGCCACAGAAGTGATCCCTGGGATGAATTTCCTATTTCCCATCCAATCATCAAGATTTTTCTTGAAGAGTGCTAATGAGGAGCTCTGTTTGACATAGATAGGTAGTCTGTTCCAGAGTATGGGAAGTCTCTGGGACAGGAATCTATCCCTCCAGCATGTTCTGTTTATTGTGGTGACAAGGTTTAGGTCCCTACAGCATGTAGTTCAGAGGGATTGGGATTTCTTTAAGTGGAGCATGTCCAACAGCTCTGGGTTTGACATAGCTTTGTATGTTAGGCAGACATCGTTGCTGAGTAGGCGATATATGATGGAGTAAAGTTGGAGTTTTTTTGAGACGGTCTGCGTAGGGTATCTGTTTCAGGCCAGTAATCCTCTTTGTGAGGTATTTCTGTGGCCTCTCCAGTTGTTATAGATGTCTTGTGAGGTACATACCAAAAGGGACGCTGTACTCTATAATGGGTCTAATGAGTGATGAGTAGAGGGGAACAATGACCTCTTTTTTTCTGGATGAGAAATCTTTTGTGATGAGGTGTGCCACATAGAAGGGTTTCCTGACCACTGTGGTGATGTGATTATCAAAGGAGAGACTACTGTACACCTGTGTCCCAAGGTCTCTTATCACACTTTCGGTGTTAAGTAGACTACCACCTATGTGGTAGTTCATGGGTACAGAGTTATGTTGGTGTGAATGACTTGAGCCGTACCTCCCTGGACTACATGTAAAGAGACATGAAGGAGCTCTCTGATCACGTAGCCCAGGTTGGTATGACCCTGACCCTGAGTAGCAGCCTGCCCTCACCAAGAATGATACCACGGTATAAAGAAAAAATTATCAGTTTTAACAATTATTTAAGCTTCTGGTGTAATTCAAAGGCGATCCAGTGTCTGTCAGCCTGGGATGACATGCTAGACAAGCCACGCTGCTTCGCTAGAGATGGCTTGCACCTGTCACCCTTAGGCTTTCAAATACTGACCAAGGCTCTTGCCACCCCATAGTGCCTTTTTTTAGGCAAGGATCAAAAGACAAACCCACCACCGTAAATAGCACAAGTAACAAAAAAATGAGGGTAATGCTACTCAATGCCAGAAGTCTAAACCTCAAAATGCATGCACTCGAGGCACTTCTCAGTATGGAGAAAATCGATATATGAGCAGTAACAGAAACCTGGTTTAAGTCTCCAGAGAGCACCCCAGCACTACCAGGCTACAGTGCATACCATACATTTCGGCCAGAAAACCCAGACCGAAATACAAAAGGCAGGGACGTATTCATATTCATCAAGGATACCCACACCTCCAGGTTAGTGGCTCAGCACGATGCTTCAGAGATCATCCACGTGCAACTAACAACGGGCAAAAATGCAATTCAAATTGTAGCTTGCTACAGATCACCCACCATGTCCCAGGACCCCAACTCGCATTTCTGGAAACTCTGGGAAACATAAAGTTCTTACCAAACACCCTGATTTTGGGTGATTTTCAATTACACAAACATTAACTGGGAGAACTACTCAAGTACTAACTCCGTTGCCCAACATTTTCTAGAATTTATAAAGTCAAATGCCCTGGATCAACTGGTCAACACCCCCACCAGAGGTGACAACATATTGGACCTGGCCATCACCAACATGGGCGACCGGTATTCCACACTGGAGGTCAACCCTTCGCTGGTTAGATCTGACCATAAACTAATCACTCTGGATATCCACATTTTGCCCCCACCCCCGGTCAAAGAAACCACCATGAAAACCTTTTCAAAAGTAAACTTCACGTTACTTAAGACCGAGGTGGAAAGTTTCAAAGTCCACATGCCAAAGGATAACACTGTCCAAGCTGCAAAATCCTTTACTAATGCACTCTACGGGCACCTACAAGAATGCATGGATCATGCTATCCCAAGCAAAACTAAGACTCACTCCTCCAAGAAAAGGAAACCAGTCTGGTGGACCCCTGCCATAAACAAGCTATACAATAGAAGGAGGAAACTAGTTCAGAAAAGAATAAAATCCCAAGAAGGGAAGACATCCCTGATCAGTATCATCAAGAAACTATCTTCTTCTTCTTCTTTTTTCGGCTTTTTCCCGGTTAGGGGTTGCCACAGTGGATCACCTGTCCGCTCATGATTGGCAGTGAAGTTTTACAGTGTCGAGTTGCCAGCCCAGTGACCAACCTTCCACAAAAGGCACATCAGCAAGAAACTATGATCCCTCATAAAATCATCCAAGGCTAGCTTCGAAAGAAAAATTGCTAAGGACTCCAAAGATAACCACAAGACATTCTTTAGCTATGTCAAAAATCTAAGTGGCAATCCTCAGATCTGCTCAGAGTTAGTGCAGAATGGCACAAAATACACTGAACTGACTGATATAGTCAACATCCTGGAAGACAGGTTCAGTTCAAACTTCACCCCCCTCTCACCCCCAAAAGGGCCCATAACTATACCAGAAGAATGTAGTGCCCCTGAAATCACAGACACTCAGGTTAAAACAGCCCTATCCAAAGCCAAAAACACAGCATCAATGGGACCAAACAGTGTCCCAGGCTGTGTCCTACATGAGCTCAAAGATGAACTAACCCCTCAACTAAACGCACTGTTCAAACTCAGCCTTTCCACAGGCTACGTGCCCATAGAGTGGCACACAGCAATGGTTATTCCGCTCCACAAAGTTTGAGCCACAGCAGACACTGGGAACTATCGCCCTATAAGTCTGGCTAGCTTAGTCTGCAAGGTTATGGAGTGCATCATCATGGATCTCATTAACAGAGACATTGGGAACCTCCAAACACTGGACCCTACCCAGTTCGGCTTTGTTAAGGGCAGATCATGCCTCCTAAACCTGGTGGACTTCTTTGAGACAGTTAACAAGGCTATAGATGAGGGAAAGGTGATCCACACAGCCTACCTAGACCTTGCAAATGCCTTCAACACTATTCACCATTCAGGTATAGACAAGCTCACCAGCCTGAACATAAACCCCCTACATCATGAGATGGGTTGCCAACTGGTTCATGGACAGAACCCACATGGTAAGAGTTGCGGGAGCTAGGTCTGACTCTAAACCAGTTACAAGTGGTGTTCCCCAGGGCTCAGTACTAGGACCCCTCCTGTTTGGCATATACTTCTCAGAGGTACAGGCAAGCCCAGGAGGACTAAGGATGACCAAGTTTGCAGACAACTGCAAACTAGGGGCAATAACTGACTCTCTGGCTGGCACAGACATCCTCCAAAAGGGTCTCACTGAGACAGATACCTGGTGTCAAAACCATGGCCTCAAGCTAAATGCCAAAAAGTGCATAATCATCCCTTTTGGAAAAAACAAAGTACCCACAAACTACCACATAGGCGGTAACCCCCTAAATACGGAAGATGTAATAAGGGATCTTGGGACCCAAGGAGATAATAACCTCTCCTTTGATAATCACATTACCAAAGTGGTTAGAAAATCCTTCTATGTGGCCCACCTAATCACAAAAGGGTTTGCATCCATATCAAAAGACGTCATTGTGCCCCTCTACGCATCAGTCCTCAGGCCCATAATAGAGTACAATGCCGCATTTGGGATGTACCTTACAAGACACCTGCAACAGCTGGAAAGACCACAAAAGTACCTCACCAAGAGGATCACTGGCCTCAAACAGATGCCCTATGCAGCTCGACTGAAGAAACTCCAGCTGTACTTGGTTGCATACTGCCTACTCAGAGGTGATCTCTGCCTGACATACAAGGCCATGTCCAACCCAGAATTGATGGACATGCTCCACCTAAAGAAAACCATATCCCCTCGAGCCACACGCTATAGGGATCTAAACCTCACCACAACAATAAATATGACGCGCTGGAGGAATAGATTCCTATCCCAGAAACTTCCCATGCTCTGGAACAAAATTCCAGTCTACATTAGGCAGAGCTTCTTGCTAACCCTCTTCAAGAAAAACCTTGACAAGTGGATGGGAAACAGAAAGTTTACCCTGGGGATCACTTCAATGGCTCTGCTGGACAGAGGCACAAGGAACTAATCTAAGGGGACGGCGAAAGGCAACACATTCCAGCTAGGCTTATAAATGCCTTCAGGCAGATAGCCTAGTACCTACCTATGAACCTATGAACCTATTAGCTATAACAGAATCTTTAAATAACATTTTTAAATTTAAATGTCTAGTAAACAACTTTAGATCAGTCAATGTAGTTGATATATCATCAGCTCCACTTGGTATAAACTGGAGTACTTCATTCAGGACTCTAATGCCCACATCCTGGCAGATAGGTTCAGTGCTAACTTTACCCCCCCCTCACCTCCTAAAGGTCCCATCTCTATACCAGAAGAATGCAAAGTTCCTGTAATCATGGCTGCAAAGGTAAAAAACACACTCTCCAAAGCCAAGAACACAGCATCCATGGGACCTGACAACATCCCACTCTGAGTTCTACATGAACTACAGAATGAACTGGCACCCCACCTAAGCACCATGTTCAATCATAGCCTCACCTCAGGCTTTGTGCCCACTGAATGGTGCACAGTGACGGTTATCCCACTCCACAAAGGGGGAGCCACCACAGACCCCGGGAACTATCGCCCCATTAGCCTAATGAGCCTGGTCTGCAAGGCCATGGAACGTATCATCATGGAACTTATAAGCAAAGACATTGGTAATCTCCAAACTCTGGACCCCACCCAGTTTGGATTTATAAAAGGCAGATCATGTCTCCTAAACCTGATTGACTTTTTGAAGCAGTCACCAAAAGCCATAGACGAGGCTAAAGTGGTTCACACAGCCTATTTAGATCTCACCAAGGCTTTCAACACCATCCCAGGCTCTGAAATTATAGATAAACTCACTAAACTAGGTATAAATCCCTATGTCACAAGATGAGTTGCCATCTGGCTCACTGACAGAACCCACAGTGTGAAAATAGCAGACTCCAAATCCGACTTCAGACCAGTGACAAGTGGAGTACCACAGGGTTCAGTCCTGGGTCCTCTCCTGTTTGGTATCTACTTTTCTGAAGTGCAGGCTAACACAGAAGGTCTTTGGCTAATGAAGTTCACAGATGATTGCAAACTAGGAGTCATAATTGAAACTTCTAGAGATGTGGACATCCTACAAAAGGGCCACACTGAGACAGATGTCTGGTGTCAAAGTCATGGCCTCAAGCTCAATGCCAAAAAGTGCATTGTCATCCCCTTTGGTAAAAACTCTGTGCCCATGAGCTACCACATAGGTGGCAGTCTACTTAACACCGAAAGTGTGATAAGAGACCTTGGGACACAGGTGGACAGTAGTCTGTCCTTTGATAATCACATCACCACAGTAGTCAGGAAATCCTTCAATGTGACACACCTCATCATAAAAGGTTTCTCATTCAGGAAAAAAGAGGTCATTGTTCCACTCTACTTGTCACTCATTAGACCCATTATAGAGTGCAACGCCCCTTTTGGTATGTACCTCACAAGACAACTACAACAACTGGAAAGGCTGCAGAAATACCTCACATAGAGAATTACTGGCCTCAAACAGATGTCCTATGCAGACCGTCTCAAAAAACTCCAGCTTTGTTCCATCGCATATCGCCTACTCAGAGGTGACCTCTGCCTAACATACAAAGCTATGTCAAACCCATAGCTGTTGGACATGCTCCACTTAAAGAAATCTCAGTCCCTCCGAGCTACATACTCTAGGGACCTAAACCTTGTCACCACAATAAACAGAACATGCTGGAGGCATAGATTCCTGTTCCAGAGACTTCCCATACTCTGGAACAAACTACCTATCAATATCAAAGCTCCTCATTAGCACTCTTCAAGAAAAATGTTGATGATTGGATGGGAAATAGGAAATTCACCCTGGGGATCACCTCTGTGACTCTGCTCGAGAGGGACACAGGAAAATAATTTTCTTGGGTGGCGAAAGCCAGGGTACCTTTTTGGCTAGGCTTGTATTGGCCCTAGGGCCTATAGCCTAGTACCTACCTATGAAGCTATGAACCTATTTCAGTTAAAGTATAACTAGACAAATTTACAATGTTATTTTCATTAGCAGTGGCTACTTTTGATGTACCAGCTTGCTCTTTACCTGAGGGCTGTCGTTCTTCCTTTTTACCAGTTCTGGTCATTGTCTCAATCTTCCTCTGGAAGCCGGTCTTGCCTTTACGTCTATTTTCTGTGGCAATTTGATAACCAGAGGTTTGAATAGTTTGGAAAAATCCTCCTTCAGTTGTAGATTAGCATGTGGCGAATTATTGCTTCAATTAGATACATTTTCTGTGGAAACGCTAGTCGCAGCAGCCTGTTCAATATTTGAAAGCTGCTGATTGGTTAACTCATTACCAGTAGGAGTAGACGAAATAGTCACTGCCAATCTGTCTGTCACATTCACTGCTCTTATCTCATTGGTTGTAACCATGGGAACCAGCTGCTCAATATTACTAGACTCTTCTTCAATAGTAAATGTGTCTAATTGATCCAAAGTTCCCTTTCTCACTTGTACAACATTATTATTCACATGTTTCTTGGGCCATGTAAAAATCTGATCCAGTTTAAAGTCATTAACATCTCTAATCAATTTCCATTTCTTACCTGCTTCAAGACTCTTATCACAGGCTACAAATCTATCATTTGCTGATAGATCGGTATCACTGCATTGAATAATAGCATTTTCCAGACGAACAATCTCATCCATCAACTCAGTCTCTATTTTACCAAAGAAGTCATTCATAAGCACCACATAATCAGAGGTAAATTTAAGGTTAAGCTGCTGCCATCTAGCTAACAGGTCTGGGAAAAGATTTGCATAACGCGTCATTTTTAGAATACGTAAGCCTCTAGGTACTACCCCCAGCTCCAGATAAGCTGAAAAGCTTAACCATTGCCATTGAAGCCATTTGAAAGATTGTACCTTTTTTCAAGTGATAGCAGTATTTTATCAAGTTCCTCAGTCCCATGGACAATGGTTACCACATTATTGAGTTGAGATGAATTTAAAAAGTCCAACAAAGGATTATCATTTTTATATAAAACATTCTGTAAGGAATTACCAATGCTCAAAATCCGACCATTTGTAGTTGCAGCATACATCACTTCATTCTGTAAATCCGGCTGTGTCATAATTATGTAGAATGCCAGTTAACTTTATACACAGATTGAAGTTAATAACACCGATGAAAATACTATTGTTCAGCTAAAAGCTCCAGCCATACAAAGGTAAGTTTAGGTCTGTCGGCTTGACTGAGTGGCACAGTTAACTTTATACACAGGTTGTACATTATAACACCTCTGTAAATACTGTTGTTTAGCTAAAAGTTGCATCATTGCAAAGGTAAATTTTACATCTCTGGGCTTGATTGTGTGGTACAGTTAAGTTTATACACAGGTTATTGAAAATAACACCACTGTAAATATTAATGTTAAGCTAAACGCTCCAGCCATATAAAGTTAGGTTTAGCTCTGTGGACTTGATTGTGTGATACAGTTAAATTGATACACAGTTTTTCGATAACGCTGCTGTAAATACTGTTGTTCAGCTAAAATTCCAGCCATGCAAAGGTAAGTTTAGGTCTATGGGCTAGACTGCGTGGTACAGTCAACTTTATGCAAAGGTTACACAAAATAACACAGCTGTAATTACTGTTGTTCAGCTAAAAGTTCCAGTGGTGCAAAGGTAAGTTTAGGTTTGTGGGCTTGATTTTGTGGCACAGTTAACTTTATACACAGGTTATTGATAGTAACACCACTGTAAATACTCCAACTAACAAGAAGAAATCCATGACACTGTCAAGAAACACACCAGCTGTTTATTGAACATTACCAGAAAAAGGTGAGACTCGGTTTTGTGATGGAGAGGAAGACAGCCGGATTACTAACTTACTTTATTCGGCTACGTAAATTTGCCAAAAGTTTATTTTGTGTATTGCCCTTCTCTGGAGTGTAAAACAGAGCCATGAAGCTAGAGCTCTGCTTTGATGCACTTTACTCTGATGAAGCCCACATAATGATGGGTGAAAGCACTTAGTACGTTGGATGTTCAATAAACGGCTGATGTGTTTCTTGACAGTGTCATGGATTTCTTCTTATTAGTTGGCATATCTTGGTTTCAGTGGAGTTTGACACCACTGTAAATACTATTCTTTAACAAAAAGTTCCAGCAGTACAAGGTAAGTTTAGGTCTGTGGGCCTGATTGTGTGGTACAGTTAACTTTATACACAGGTTGTAGATAATATCACCACTGTAAATACTGGTGTTCAGCTTAAAGTCCCAGCCTTGCAAACGTAAGTTTAGGTATGTGGACTTGATTGCGTGACACAATTACCTTTACACAGAGGATATAGATAACACCTCAGTAAATACTGTTGTTCAGTAAACCGCAGAGCTGTGCAAAGGTAAGTTTGGGTCTGTGGCCTAGATTGCATGCAAAGTCAACTTTATACAGAGGTTATAGATGAATATCACTCCTGTAAACACTGTTGCTCCACTAAAATTTCCAGCCATGCAAAGGTAAGTTTAGGTCTGTGGGCTTGGTTGTTTGGCACAGTTTATTTTTTACACTAGTTATGGATAACAACACTGCTGTAAATACTGTTGTTGAGCTAAAAGTTCCATTCATGCAAAGGTAAGTTTAGGTCTCTGGGCTTGATTGTGTGGTGTTAAATTTATACACAGGTTATTGATAATAACTCCTCTATAATTACTAATGTTCAGCTAAAAGTTCCAGCCATACAAAAGGTAGTTTACATCTCTGGCCTTGACTGTGTGGCCCAGCTAAATTGATACACATGTTTTAGATAATGCCACTGCAAATACTGCTGTTCAGCAAAAGGTTCCACCATGCAAATGTAAGTTTAGGTCTGTGGGCTTGATTGTGTGGCACAGTTAACTTTACACATGGGTTGTAGATAATAACACCTCTGTAAAGACTGTTGCTTAGCTAAAAGATCCAGACATGGAAATGTAAGTTTTGCTCTCTGTGCTTGACTGTGTGGCTGGCACAGTTAACTTTATACACAGGTTATAAATAATTACACCACTGTAAATACTGTTCCTCAGCTAAAAGTTCCAGTCATGCAAACGTAATTTTGATCTGTGGGCTTGATTGTGAGGCACAGTTAAATTTATAGACAGGTTATAGATAGAAACACCATTGGAAATAGTATTGTTTAGCTAAAAGTTCTAGCTGGCAAAGGTAAGTTTACGTCTGTGTGTTGATTGTGTGGCACAGTTAACTTTATGCACACATTATTGATAATAACACCTCTGTAAACACTGTTGTTCAGCTAAAATTTCCAGCTTTTGAAGATAAGTTTGGGTCTGTGGCCTTGATTGTGTGGCACAGTTACCTTACAGAGGTTATAGATAATAACAGCACAGTGAATACTGTTGTTCAGCTAAGAGGCCCATCCATGGAAAGGTAAGTTTAGGTCTGTGGCCTTGATTATGTGGCAAAATAAGTTTATACACTGGTTATAGATAATATATCCACTGTAAACATTATTGTTTTGCTAAAAGTTCCAACCATGCAAAGTTAAGTTTTGGTCTCTGAGCTTGACTGTGTGGCACAGTTAACTTTATACACAGGTTATAGATAATAACGCCACTGTAAATACTGTTGCTCAGCTAAAAGGTTCAGTCATGCAAAGGTAAGTTAAGATCTACAGGCTTGATTATGTGGCACAGTTAACTTTATACACATGTTATTTATAATAACACCTCTGTAAACACCATTGTTCAGGTAAAATTCCCAGCTGTGCAAGATAAGTGTAGGTCTGTGTACTTGATTATGTGGCATAGCTAACTTTAAACAGAGGCTATAGATAATAGCTCCGCTGTAACTACTGTCGTTCTTCTAAAAGTTCCAACCATGCAAATGTAAAGTTAGGTCTGTAAGCTTGATTATGTGGCACAGTTAACTTTATACAGAGGTTATTGATAATATCACTGCTGTAAACACTGTTGTTCATCTAAAATGACCAGCCATGCAAAGGTAAGTTTAGGTCTGTGGGCTTGGTTGTGTGGCACAGTAAATTGTATAAACAGGCTATGGATAAAAACACTGCTGTAAATACTGTTGTTGAGCTAAAAGATCCATCCATGCAAAGGTATGTTTAGGTCTCTGGGCTTGATTGTGAGGCATGGTTAAATTTATACACAGGTTATTGATAGAAACACTATTAGAAATAGTATTGTTCAGCTAAAAGTTCTAGTCGGCAAAGGTAAGTTTACATCTGTGGGTTAATTGTGTGGCACAGTTAACTTTATACAAACGTTATTTAAAATAACGCCTCTGCAAACACCATTGTTCAGGTAAAATGTCCAGCCATGCAAGATAAGTTTAGGTCTGTGTACTTGATTATGTGGCACAGCTAACTTGAAACAGAGGCTATAGATAATAACTCCGCTGTAAATACTGTTGTTCATCTAAAAGTTCCAGCTGGGCAAAGGTAAGTTTAGGTCGATGGGCTTGATTGTGTAGCACAGTTAAGTTTATGCACACGTTTTTGATAATAACACCTCTGTAAACACTGTTGTTCAGCTAAAATTTCCAGCCTTTGAAGATAAGTTTAGGTCCGTGGCCTTGATTGTGTGGCAAAGTTACCATACAGAGGTTATAGATAATAACAACACAGTAAATACTGTTGTTCAACTAAGAGGCCCATCCATGGAAAGGTAAGTTTAGGTCTGTGGCCTTGATTGTGTGGCAAAATAAGTTTACACACTGGTTATAGATAATATATCCACTGTAAACATTGTTGGTTAGCTAAAAGTCCCAACCGTGCAAAGTTAAGTTTTGGTCTCTGGGCTTGACTGTGTGGCACAGTTACCTTTATACACAGGTTATAGATAATAACGCCACTGTAAATACTGTTGTCCAGCTAAAAGGTTCAGTCATGCAAAGGTAAGTTTAGATTCACAGGCTTGATTATGTGGCACAGTTAAAGTTATACACACGTTATTTATAATAACACCTCTGTAAACACCATTGTTCAGGTAAAATTCCCAGATGTGCAAGATTAGTTTAGGTCTGTGTACTTAATTATGTGGCACAGCTAAGTTTAAACAGAGGCTATAGATAATAGCTCCACTGTAACTACTGTCGTTCTTCTAAAAGTTCCAGCCATGCAAAGGTAAGTTTAGGTTTGTAAGCTTGATTATGTGGCACAGTTAACTTTATACAGAGGTTATTGATAATATCACTGCTGTAAATACTGTTGTTGAGCTAAAAGTTCCATCCATGCAAAGGTAAGTTTAGGTCTCTGGGCTTGATTGTGAGGCATGGTTAAATTTATACACAGGTTATTGATAGAAACACCATTGGAAATAGTTTTGTTCAGCTAAAAGTTCTAGCCGGCAAAGGTAAGTTTAAGTCTGTGGGTTAATTGTGTGGTACAGTTAACTTTATACAAATGTTATTTAAAATAACACCTCTGCAAACACCATTGTTCAGGTAAAATTTCCAGCCATGCAAGATAAGTTTAGGTCTGTGTACTTGATTATGTGGCACAGCTAACGTGAAACAGAGGCAATAGATAATAACTCCACTGTAAATACTGTTGTTCTTCTTAAAGTTCCAGCTGTGCAAAGGTAAGTTTAGGTCGATGGGCTTGATTGTGTAGCACAGTTAAGTTTATACATGGGTTGTAGAAAATAACACCGCTGTACATACTAATCTTAATCTAAATGTTCCAACCATAGAAAGGTAATCAGTAAAAACAAAATGAAAACTCCAGCAAAGCTAGAACTTTCACTGAGTGACCTCCCAAACCTCTTGTATCAGAGGCACATGGGATATATGCAAATGATCCATATGAACATCAGGTGTTTCAGCTAATTGTCAGAAAAAAACTCTCTGCAAGTAGGACCAGGTGCAAGGCAGGAACTGAAACAAATAGACAAAAATTGCCAGCACCAAATACAGTGAAAAGCATCAAATGAGGCTAATAAATTAAATACATAAGTATTTTATTAAAGTATAATAAACATCCTAGACCGGTTTCAGCCAACAGGCTTTCCTCAGTGGGAGTGAAAGTTTCAGCTAATTGCCAATTCTGAATGCCCATGACCTGTTTCATCATTTTAATGGACAATTTCAGGCCAATAAAGCCAAATCCCACTAGCTGTGGATATGCATATTTCAGCCTTGTTATGACCTCGTCAGCACAGCACAAGCAGAGTGTTTGACTAAGCATTAGAAACACAGGGCTGTTATAGAAAGGTAGGTTTAGGTCTGTGGGCTTGATTGTGTGGCACAGGTAACTTTATACACAGGTTGTAGATTATATCACCTCTCTAAATGCTGTTGTTGAGGTAAAAGTTCCAGCTGTGCAAAGGTAAGTTTAGGTCTGTGGGCTTGATTTTGTGCCAAGTAAGCTTTATACAAAGGTTATTGATAAAAACACCACTGCAAACACTATAGTTTAGCTAAAAGTTCCAGCTGTACAGGATAGGTTTAAGCCTGTGGGCTTGATTATGTGGCACAGTTAATTTTAGACTCAAGTTTTAGATAATAACACTGATAATAACACTACTGTAAATACTTTTTTCCAGCTAAAAGTTCCAGCCATCAAAGGTAAGCTTAGGTCTGTGGGCTTGATTGTCTTGCACAACGCAGGTTATACACAATGACACTGCTGTAAGTATTGTTATTCAGCAAGAATTTTCAGCCATGCAAAGGTAAGTTTAGGTCTGTGGGGTTGATTGTGTGGCACATTTAACTTTATATACAGTTTATTGATAATAACACCACTGTAAATATTGTTGTTCAGCTAAAAGTTGCAGCCGTGCAAATGTAAGTCTAGGTCTGTGGGTTTGCTTATATGGCACAGTTAACTTTATACACATGTTATAGATAATAATCCTGCTATAAATACTGCTGTTCACCTAAAGGTTCCAGCCGTGCTTTATGTACAGTTTATAGATAATGACATCTCTGTAAATACTGCTGTTCAGCAAAAAGTTGCAGCCGTACAAAGGTAAGTTTAGGTCTGTGGGCTCGATTGTGTGGCACAGTCAACTTCATATACAGGTTATAGATAACACTGCTGTAAATAATGATATTCAGTTAAAAGTTCCAGCCATGCTAAGGCAAGTTTCCATCTCTGGGCTTGACTGTGTGCACAGTTCAATTGATACACAGGTTTTATATAATATTACCCCTGTAAATACTGTTGCTCAGCTAAAAGTCCGAGCTGTGCAAAGTAAAGTTTTGGTCTGTGAGCTTGATTGTGCAGCACAGTTAAATTTACATACAGTTTATAGATAATAACACTGCTGTAAATATTGTTGAGCAGCTAAAAGCTGCAGCCATAAGTTCAGGTCTGTGGGCTTGATTGTGTGGCACAGTTAACTTTATGCACACGTTATTGATAATAACGCCTCTGTAAACACTGTTGTTCAGCTAAAATGTACAGTCTATGAAGATAAGTTTATGTCTGTGGCCTTGATTGTATGGCACAGTTACCTTACAGAGGTTATAGATAATAACAGCACAGTAAATACTGTTGTTCAGCTAAGAGGCCCATCCATGGAAAGGTAAGTTTTGGTCTGTGGCCTTGATTGTGTGGAAAAATAAGTTTATACACTGGTTATAGATAATATATCCACTGTAAACATTGTTGTTTTGCTAAAAGTCCCAACCGTGCAAAGTTAGGTTTTAGTCTCTGGGCTTGACTGTGTGGCACAGTTAACTTTATACACAGGTTATAGATAATAACGCCACTGTAAATACTGTTGCTCAGCTAAAAGGTTCAGTCATGCTAAGGTAAGTTTAGATCTACGGGCTTGATTATGTTGCACAGTTAACTTTATACACACGTTATTTATAATAACACCTCTGTAAACACCATTGTTCAGGTAAAATTCCCAGCCGAGCAAGATAAGTTTAGGTCTGTGTACTTGATTATGTGGCACAGCTAACTTTAAACAGAGCCTATAGATAATAGCTCAGCTGTAATTACTGTCGTTCTCCTAAAATAACCATACAAAGGTAAGTTTAGGTCTGTAAGCTTGATTATGTGGCACAGTTAACTTTATGCAGAGGTTATTGATAATATCACTGCTGTAAACACTGTTGTTCATCTAAAATGTCCAGCCATGCAAAGGTAAGTTTAGGTCTGTGGGCTTAGTTGTGTGGCACAGTAAATTGTATACACAGGCTATGGATAAAAACACTGCTGTAAATATTGTTGTTGAGCTAAAAGTTCCATCCATGCAAAGGTAAGTTTAGGTCTCTGGGCTTGATTGTGAGGCATGGTTAAATTTATACACAGGTCATTGATAGAAACACCATTGAAAATAGTATTGTTCAGCTAAAAGTTCTAGCCGGCAAAGGTAAGTTTACGTCTGTGGGTTAATTGTGTGACACAGTTAACTTTATAAAATTTTATTGAAAATAAAACCTCTGCAAACACCATTGTTCAGGTAAAATGTCCAGCCATGCAAGATAAGTTTAGGTCTGTGTACTTGATTATGTGGCACAGCTAACTTGAAACAGAGGCTTTAGATAATAACTCCACTGTAAAAACTGTTGTTCATCTAAAAGTTCCAGCTGTGCAAAGGTAAGTTTAGGTCGATGGGCTTGATTGTGTAGCACAGTTAAGTTTATACATGGGTTGTAGAAAATAACACCGCTGTACATACTAATCTTAATCTAAATGTTCCAACCATAGAAAGGTAATCAGTAAAAACAAAATGAAAACTCCAGCAAAGCTAGAACTTCCACTGAGTGGCCTCCCAAACCTCTTGTATCAGAGGCACATGGGATATATGCAAATGATCCATATGAACATCAGGTGTTTCATCTAATTGTCAGAAAAAATCTCTCTGCAAGTAGGACCAGGTGCAAGGCAGGAACTGATACAAATAGACACAAATTGCCAGCACCAGATATAGTGAAAAGCATCAAATGAGGCTAATAAATTAAATACATAAGTATTTTATTAAAGTATAATAAACATCCCAGACCAGTTTCAGCCAACAGGCTTTCCTCAGTGGGAGTGAAAGTTTCAGCTAATTGCCAATTCTGAATAACCATGACTTGTTTCATCATTTTAATGGACAATTTCAGGCCAATAAAGCCAAACCCCACTAGCTGTGGATATGCATATTTCAGCCTTGTTATGACCTCGTCAGCACAGCACAAGCAGAGTGTTTGACTAAGCATTAGAAACACAGGGCTGTTATAGAAAGGTAGGTTTAGGTCTGTGGGCTTGATTGTGTGGCACAGTTAACTTTATACACAGGTTGTAGATTATATCACCCATCTAAATGCTGTTGTTCAGGTAAAAGTTCCAGCTGTGCAAAGGTAAGTTTAGGTCTGTGGGCTTGATTTTGTGCCAAGTAAGCTTTAGACAAAGGTTATTGATAAAAACACCACTGCAACCACTATAGTTTAGCTAAAAGTTTCAGCTGTACAGGGTAAGTTCAGGCCTGTGGACTTGATTATGTGGCACAGTTAGCTTTAGACACAGGTTATAGATAATAACACTGATAATAACACTACTGTAAATACTTTTTTCCAGCTAAAAGTTCCAGCCATCAAAGGCAAGTTTAGGTCTGTGGGCTTGATTGTCTTGCACAGCACAGGTTATACACAATGACACTGCTGTAAGTATTGTTATTCAGCAAGAATTTTCAGCCATGCAAAGGTAAGTTTAGGTCTGTGGGGTTGATTGTGTGGCACATTTAACTTTATATACAGTTTATTGATAATAACACCACTGTAAATATTGTTGTTCAGCTAAAAGTTGCAGCCATGCAAACGTAAGTTTAGGTCTGTGGGTTTGCTTGTATGGCACAGTTAACTTTATACCAGGTTATAGATAATAATCCTGCTGTAAATACTGCTGTTCACCTAAAGGTTCCAGCCGTGCTTTATGTACAGTTTATAGATAATGACATTTCTGTAAATACTGCTGTTCAGCAAAAAGTTGCAGCCATACAAAGGTAAGTTTAGGTCTGTGGGCTCGATTGTGTGGCACAGTCAACTTCATATATGGGTTATAGATAACACTGCTGTAAATAATGATATTCAGTTAAAAGTTCCAGCCATGCTAAGGCAAGTTTCCATCTCTGGGCTTGACTGTGTGCACAGTTCAATTGATACATAGGTTTTATATAATAATACCCCTGAAAATACTGTTGCTCAGCTAAAAGTCCAAGCCGTGCAAAGAAAAGTTTTGGTCTGTGAGCTTGATTGTGCAGCACAGTTAAATTTACATACAGTTTATAGATTATAACACTGCTGTAAATATTGTTGAGCAGCTAAAAGCTGCAGCCATGCAAATGTAAGTTCAGGTCTGTGGGCTTGATTGTGTGGCAAAGTTAACTGTATACACAGGATGTAGAAAATAATGCAGCAGTAAATACTGTTGTTCTGCTATAAGTTCCAACCCGGAAAGGTATGTTTACATCTATTGGCTTGACTGTGTAGCACAGTTAACTTTATACTCAGATTACAGATAGTAATAGTGCTGCAAATACTGTTGTTCCATTATAAGTTCCAACCAGGAAAGGTATTTTTATGTCTGTGAGATTGATTGTGTGGCACAGCTAACTTTATGCACAGGTTATAGATAATAACACCACTGTAAATACTGTTGTTCAGGTAAATGTTCCAGCTGTGCAAAGGTAAGTTTAAGTCTCTGTGCTTGATTGTGTGGTAGAGTTAACTTTATACACAGGTTTTAGATAATAACACTGCTGTAAATACTGTTGTTCAGTTGAACGTGTCAGTCATTCAAAGAAAAGTTTAGGTCTGCGGGCTTGATTGTATGGCACAGTTTACTTTATATACAGTTTATAGACAATCTCCTGGATTTAATAAACTCCGTATAGGAATAGTGTTATTCCTACATGGAGTGAATAGTGTCCGTGTCCGCATCTCCCTCTCGGCAGCATGCCTTGCATTGTAATGAAGTGGAGCCATGTACATGGATACTGAATCAGTGTTAGGGGTTGTGTTACAGTGCTTGTAGATCTGTAACACACACCTGGACTTTCAAAGTGCCATATGGCACTTTCCAATAAAGAAAGAGTCTTTGGGCACTGAAACCAAAGCATGTGAAGTAATGTCATGTAGGTGGTGTGTTACAGTATCTGTAACACACTCCCTGCATTGTAAAAGTGCCATATGGCACTAAATAAATGCAAAGAAAGTGTCCTCAGACACTTAAGTACTGTGTATTGTAATGTTATGTAGGGGGTGTGTTACAGTATCCGTAACACAGCCCCTGCATTGTAAATGTGTGATACAGCACTAAATAAATGAAGAAAGTGTCCTCAGGCACTGAAATAATACTGTGAACTGTAATGTTATGTAGGGGGTGTGTTACAGTATTTGTAACATACCACCTGCATAGAAAAAGTGCTGTACCTCACTAAAACAATAAAGATAGTGTCCTCAGACACTTATTTAATAATGTGAAGTTTAATAGTTTAATTTTAAATGAATGGTTATTATTTTTTTGTTTAGTTTTCCACAAAGTTTAAGCATAGCTGAGCGGGTTTGCGCAGTGTGGTACTTTGCTCAGCAGTGCTTAAATGCATCAAGAAGTTATATAGAAATGTATTGCTGAAATCCTCACAGCCAAGTTAGTTGAGTGTTTAGAGTCACAGCTTTTTGTACAATAGGTACACAGTTCAAATACCAAGACAGACCATTCAGATTTTACATAAGAACGCATTTTTATATTAATTTTTATTTTATTTATTGATGTAGTTAGTGATATTTGTTAACCAGGGTAGTGTAGCTGGTCCAGAATCCATGGGTCAGTGGAGATATGAGGTGAAAACCACAATTTAAACACAAGTGCCCGATATAGTACAGTCACACCCCAAGGTAATGTACTGAAAGCGCATAGGGGAGGTCATGTAAAGTAAAATGCATGAACATAATAATAATGTATCAGTGATGAATAATTACTATCCAATCCTTATTTTTTTAAATGATAATTTTGTTTGTCCTTAGCTCACTTCTGCTAAGCACTGCTAAGCCAAGCTAAGCAATGCTTAAACATGACCTATCTGAGCAATACTTAGCAACACTTAGCTGGTTTGAGCATTGCTAAAAGTCCCATTCTAAGCAGTATTCAGCTCAGATAAGTGGATTTGTGCACTGCTAAGCATTGCTCAGCATTTGTCACTTTAAGCACTGCTCAACTCAGCTTATTGGGTTTGCACATTTAAAAATGGTCCATTGATGACAAAGGGAGGGGATATGGCCTTATTTAATCCACCTAGGTGGGAATACAGGCATAACCTGTTAGTGTTTGATTCCTGTAGAAACTATGGCAGATGCAAGAGAGGGAGCACACATTTGGGTGCAGTGCAGGGGCATATTGAAGTCCAGGGTCATGGCTGGGCTCCTGATAAAGAGCCATGGTGACAGACTGCTGCAGGGCCAGTACCAGGGATCAGAATGCAAGTCTAAAGCCTGGGACCATCTAGCACATGAGCTCACCAATGCCACTGGCATCCCCCACACTGGTGAGCAGGTCCATCATGCTTGGGGCCAGAATGTCCCAGAAGTTTGTAAGTATATCAGCTGGTGATTTATGAAATTATAGTATGAATATCTGATAGACAGGCATGCATAATGATGTGTTTCCCCCCACAGCTGCAGAGGAGATGGCTTGTAACATGAAGGCCCATGCAGGATGACTGGCAAGGCCATGCCGACAGTGTGGTGAGTACAGATATAACTTTCAATTTTTATATATATATATATATATATATATATATATATATATATATATATATACATATATACACACATATAGAATTGTTTACTGCTATAAGGTATAGTATATTCTGGGTGCACTGAATAAATATGTTGTTAGACCAACATTGATATAAGTAACTAATGCCGGGTACTGTGTAATACAGATGAAGGCAGCAAACAAGCTACTATTGAAGAAAGGAAGCCAGTACTGTAGTAATACTGTATAGGAATGAATCTGTTAATAAAGTATTCTGTGATTGCTACTGTGAAAGTAATAACTGACATACATTCATCATTTACAGGATATGCTGTACAACTGAATTTAGAAGTTAGAATAGAATATAATAAACCACTGTGTTATGTCACCTTAAATAAAGTTATTACTACAAACTGTTGTGGTTAATCTGGTCTGTTGTTGAAGAAATACAAATGTACAGGTGCTACACAGCAAATATGGCTGTGAGAGCATGAGTTCACTGTGGTTTGTCTGCTAGGCAGCTGTTATGTCAAACTGTAGATGAGGAGCTGTAAAACATAATACAATGAAAAATGATATATATTCTGCACTAAGATTTGAACCTTGAATAGTAATGTGTAATGTATTATAGTGTTTTCCCTGCAGCAGTGTCTTATGTTAACCTTTGCATTTCAGCTACATGTATTTCTGAATGTAGGTATGCTGATGCAGCCAAGTATGAGAACGTAATAGGTGGAGATTGTAAATATATGATGTGCAAGTGTGTATGGGTCAGGTTTGCTGCAACCCAGCAGCCTGCAATGGTCTGTACAGATCACACATAATAACATCCACTAGGGGTTAAATGTGTACACCTGCATGCAAAGTATTACTACACAGTTCACTAACTATCACGCATGACACTGTGACACTCCACTAATATTACAGGGTTAGAATGAGTGACCAAGTGAGTTGTAGGCACAAATCAGTTAAGCAGCAGACAGCATTGCCCCAGTAGCTCAGTGTGATAAGAAACAGATATATTTGTTGTTAATTGTTGCATACACAGTCCACGGTTGTTGTTAATTGTTGAACACACAGACCACGGTTTGGATCCAGGGACTGGTACGAAGATGTGTTCATAGTAACACACAAGTAATCCTGAGTATTTATAGAAACTGCCAGGTAGTTTTAACAGATATTTTCTCCACAGGGCTCACAGGTAAAGAAATGTTTGTATTAGCTGTATGAAGGGTATACTAATAAACAGTGTACAAATGTTCCAGTGCCCAGCCCCTTGCCTACAAATGACAGCAGGATAGCTATAACACTATACACTCTTTCCGATACCTGCCTCTCAAGTGTCATGCTGTCATGGCTAGTGATCACTATTGCCAATAACATTGCACACAGATTCAAATCCAGTAAAAGTATGCCATTAGCACACTTACACAACATCAGTGCAGGGTACACCTTTTTAGTCATATATGTAATCTTGACATGCATGACTCCCCTCTACTCATGTACCTAGAGTTGTCAGAGCTTGCCCCATAGCATTCCAGGTTGACAGATTAACAGGTATGTATATGCTACAGTAGCTATAGGCCTCAGGTAGATGTAAGGTGAGGCAGATCTGTAGAGCATTGAGCAGTACTGTTGTGAAAAATATAAGCTTACACAATTGGTAATTGACTATTTTTCTCTCTTTCCACCCATTATTTGCATTAATAATTATTATTCATATACTATGGGAATGTTGTTCTCAAAACCTAATGTTGGGACATGCGTTTGATTATTGTTCATATATTTAAATGGTTGCATACTAACATACCTTGTTCAGATTCCATTGTTGGTGGCCTGTTGCCATAACTGTTACTGGCATGCTGTTACAATAATGACTGTTATTCCCTTTATGCATGTGTTCTGTTTGCCATGCAATTTTCCCAATTCTATTGTTCTGGGTTAATTGGAACACCCATGCATGTTGTTATAACTAATGTTGAAATGTTTGGTTCATGACTAACCAATACACCTTGAAAAACCTCAACATCATAGCACGTTTGGATAGGCAGATCCTAGCAGAGCCACCTGTTCCACCTCATCTGGTGGTCCCAGCACATCTGAGACCCAACCTTAAGCTACCTCCTTTGCAGGTCCTGCACCACCATTGTGTGGAACAGCATCAAGGGATGGTGCCCACCCCCCCAGGTGCTGGCATGGAGAGGACCCTGTCACCCGACACCAGTTCAGAGGTATGGTGTGCAGGGTCATCCAGGGGGACTTGGATGTACACATGCACCAGATCAAGGGCAGACTGGTGTACCTCGATGGGCAGGCTGACCCCATTGTCCAGCCCCCAGCCCAGTCACCTTCAGGCCCACTCTTTCCATCTGGAGGCATGTTGCCCTCCCACATCCAAGGTATTTATCCCCTCATGTGTCATACACTGCATCTGTTTGCTGTCTTGTCCATCTTGTTTGTCTGCAAAAGCAATATCTCATACCCAACTTACCTCCCCAAATTTACCTACAACCCATCCCCAACATCCCACTCTCACCTTAAAAAAAGGGGGGGCATCTGTCCCCCCAAAAAATCATGTCCAATACATAGCTTGCCATTTTGCCTCCACGTATACTGACGTTAATCAATTTACCCTTGTATTACTCAACAAATGTATGTCACCCACCCCCCTCCCTGTGGGGTGTGAACTCTAAATTCCACATTTTCCACATCATGCACAGCTGTTGATGCACAAGAAATGGAGAGCTGTGGTCCTTTCCTACACCTATCCTACACATCCCTAGCTGCCTTTCATAGTGTTTCCCCCCCTGCTTGGCCAAATTTCACCACTTTCCTATCACCCCCTTTTCTTTTTCTTTTTTTGGAATTAGCATGGGTTTAAGCTGGAATAAGCAGCACTATGTTAAGCAAGACTGAGTGCCGCTTGACATTGCTTAGCATTGTGCAAAACTGCACAAACCCACTTAAAACTGCTTAAAACTCCTTTAATCACTCTAAATCATTCAACCACTGTTCTTCCCAGCAACAAAATAACTGTCTCTTCCAAATCTAGAACCCAGGACCCTGTGCACTACAGTCAGAACAATGCACAACTACACCAAATTAGCTATGGGAATTAGTAATGCTTTTGTAAATATATCATACATTACAGTCATTTAACATTAGGGAAAAACATTCATCACTGCCATGACTTGGACCCAGGACCCTGTATACTAGAGTCAGAGTAACACACCACTAAGCCAGATTAGCTGTGAAAATTATTAATGTTTTTGTGAATATGTCATGCATTACAGTCATGTAACATTAGGGGAAAAAAGACAAAGTTACTAAGTCTTGAACACAGGACCTGCTGAACTAGAGTCACAGCAACCCACTAGTACAGCAAAACAGCTTTAGGGAATTGCTGATGCATTTGTAAATATATCATGCAATACAGGGATGTAACTTTATTGAAAAAAGTCATTACTGCGAAATTTTGGACGTAGAACCATTTGAACTACAGTCAGAGCAACATACCAGTAGGCCAACTGACCTCTGAAGTATAGTAACTGTTTATACAAATATATCCTGATTACCAGTCACACACTACTCCTATATATACTGGCCCAAATCACAGTGTACTTGGGCCTGACACAGACACAGAACCAGTACATAGACAAATACATGTTGATAGATATAAGGAGGCCTACAATATCAGGTAGAGTTGACAACTGCACATACTGTTGCTGAATATCCACAGTTGTGCCCCCATTTATGGCAGGGTCCTCATAAAACCTACTCTGTGTGCTCACATACTGGCAAGACAGTACAGACTGGGGTTCCAAAAGTATGACAGACAGCTCAGTGTCACATGTTATACCCATCAGAACACACATGTCCGTGCTAATCCTGTGTTACACACTGTATGCATGCACATATGTCTTACAAATACACCTGCCACAATAATGACTTGGTAGCTCCATCTGTTACAGTTGTAGCATCCGTCACATCTAGACACCCAAGTCCTGGCCCACAGCCCAGTGCAAAGCAGGACAACTACATGCATGTGAGTACAACAAAAGAATAATTGAGCCCTGCAATGTCCAGCAAAACTGGTTACTCCTACCGCAATGACTTCCATCCACAGTAGCACATTAAAGCCCTGCAGGGTGGGACACATTTCACAATTATGAATATGTGTACTAAATGTTGCCTAACACTCTCTGGATGGCACTGTTATGTAACATATGCACCACAGGCACATGCCTCACCTGGACTGTTGTGGGTACCCTCAATCAGGCCATGCTGTGACACAACAGCTGACTCCACACCCTCACTGACAGTAACAGCTTGGTCTCCCCCAATGTCTTCACAATCCTAGTCTGACTCCTAGCCAGAATGCAGCAGCTGTGGCCTGCTACACATGCAGCAGTATGTCCAACTACCTGCTATAGACCTAACATTGCTCCAAAACACCTAGAGCAGGGCATCCACACAACAGCCAAACATGTAAGGTGGGGGGGGTTGACGTTTTAAGGGACATGTCTCAGTCTGTTCCCTTCAAACATACACAGCTGATAGACCAGCATCAACTGTAGCAGCATGCACAGTCAGATAGAAAAGGATCTATGACACTCACATCTGCCTGTCTCCTTACTCACCCCAACACACATTTGCACAGTACACTGCCACAGAATCTGAAAGAATGTCCAGATTTCTGGCTCATATTTTTGGCCTGTTCCTCATAAAATTTGTGGGTCTTTGCCAAATCACTGGGATGATATGAGGAATGAAGTCACTAAATAATGATATACATTTGAGTTTCAGGCTTCAAATCCTTCAGAAAATGTATATCAAAACAGACTTTGTTACTCTTGCAAATTTCTAAGTTTATAAGAGCAATATTTAAAATATGTCCCTATTTTTGGTCCTTTGTTCCCCCCATTTTGTTGGGCTTTGGCCAGCTTTCTTGTACTAAGAGGTTGAGAGGTATGTAGACATAGCATACAAAACTGTGGACATAACACATCAATCAAAACAGTAGACAGTATTTCCACATACCCTCTGTGAGGCTCTACCTCCCATACTTCAATAATGTCCTCCTCACAGGCCAGGAAAAGGGGCAAGGCCCACATGAAGGCCTTTTTATAGCACTGTGTTTCCATGACATTGGCTAATGGAAAGGCAACACAGCTGTTCTGGATGCAGTTAGCAAGTAGGAGACACAGAATGGTGCAACGGCCATCACTTGTTCATTTGTATTACCTACAAAAGGCAAGCTGCTGCCTATGCTAAAGAGGTCTGACACTTTTGTTTTGAAGACAGACTGCGATTCTTTATAACACTACTTAAGGATTTCTTCTGACAAAGGAGTACAGCACTATACAAGGTATGTCATATAATTAAGCATGTAATGGAATGCAGATTGGGGTGCAGTCATGGGAAATAGGAATTTAAACAGTAGGTCTCAACAACACTTCCTGGACTGACATGCTACTGTTAGTCTGCTGTCCAGCACATACAGCCATCCCTGATAGCTCTGTCTGCAGTGGCATAGATCACAGCTCTGGCCCCTGAGTCACCCCAGCAAGGGTCAGTTCACATATGACTACTACTGACTTGTCTGTTGTACAATATTGACTGTGACACTGCCAGCCCAGCTAACTGGGATGTTGTAAATAATGATGCCATTTGGGAATATTAATATGATACATATGCTTGTCTTACAAATGTAAGAGACCTATATATGCTATGTTGGTATTAAACAACTGGTGTAGAAGCGTTTGTTGAACTGTATGTTATGTACTGAGGTCATAAAGTAAAGCAGAAGTTAAAGAAATAGAGGTTGAAGTTATGGAGTGCCTGCGAAGTGAAGGATTTAATGTAGAAACTCTAAAACAGACTACATCACAGCATGTTGGAGTGAGTCCCCAGAATAAGGAAAAGCAAGAATATCAGGAGACATATGAAGAAGAAATATGGACAGGGGGAAGGAAAAGAGATTTAATATGGTGTAATATTTATGCAAAGGAGAAAGCAAAACTAACCAATACAAAAAGAGCAGCACCAAAGATATTTGAAGAGAAATACAGGCAAAGGAATTTGGATATGGAAAACGTTACAATACAAACAAATAAGGAGATTAAGAGGAAAAGTAGAAAAAGAGATTAGTAATGGAGAGTCAAAGAAATAGAAACTGAAGTTATGGAGCAGCTGCAAAGAGAAGGATTTAGTGGAGAAAATCGAACACAAAAAGCACCACAACAGGATAGAGCAATGGATATCCAAATTAAGGGGGGGAATCAGTAGAACAGGACACAATTGGTCAGATGCCATATCAAGATATTTTGGAGCCTTCAACAAGAAACCAGTATAAACATTCACTTGAAGCTAGACAGCAAATGAAGGAACAGGAAACTGTGGAAACTCTGATGCAGTCAATGTTGAGGAGTGAGAGGCCAGTGAGTTCTCATATGATAGAGCAACAGATGGCACATGAAGCTGAAGAGAATGTGCCACAGGAAGATGCTATAGAATCTTCTATAGAATGTCCACAGGAAACAGAAAATAGGGGATGTGCCCTCAGTTTGGAAGAAAATGAGTTAAGAGAAGAGTTACTTGATTTAATGGACATGGGCGGATATATCAAGATCAATGAAAGAAATAGACTGAATTAGGTTAATAAAACCCCAAAAGTCAGAAGTTTGATAAAATAAATGAATGCAGTAATGCAGTAATTCAGATTGTCCATAGAGAGGCATGTGATATAGCAGAAGTAAACAGAATATATTACAGTGCTGCTAAATTAATAACTGATAAAGTTCTACCACAGGAACACAGGGTAGCGAGAGAAATGAAGGGATGAAAGCGAATACCATCATAAAAATATCGAATGGAGAAAACTATAAATCAGCTAAGACAAGAAGTGTCACTGTTAGAAGACTATAGAAGAGGGAACAGATCGACAAAAATACTAAGAAAGATAGATGTGATAAAAGCAATGCGCAGTATTAGCTCAGACCAGGATGTATCATGTACTATCACAAATAAACTAAACATTTCAGTACAGGTGGAAAGACTTAGAAAATACGAAGATAAATATAAAGGAAAAATACAAAATAAGCAATTTATTGATGATCCAAAAAATTTTATAGAGAATTGGGAAATAGGATAAAAGGAATTGAAAGACCACCAAAAGAAGATGAAATACATACATTTTGGAGAAGTATCTATGAAGATCCTGTGGAACATGAGAAAGATGCTAAATGGATAGAAGAAGTAAAAGAAAAAATAAGAGGGTTAAAGGTACAGGATATGAAATGGGATGAAGTAACAGCCAGAGAGATTGAACAAAGTTAAGAAAAGCCTCTAACTGGAAAACCCCAGGCCCAGATGCAGTGCCTAACTTTTGGCTGAAAGTACTAAAATCTTTGCACGAGCACTTAGCATCTATGTTACAACGTTGAACATTTAGATTGTCGAATGCCTAAATGTCAACACCTAAATATCGAACGCTGAAAACAACGAACTGCCAATTACGTGAATTTTTTCCCCATGAAAAAATTTGCTTGGCCAAAAAAAAAAAACTTTAAAACCCCCCACACCCCCTAACTAAATATACCAACTCTGAGATCGCTCTACATCAGGGAAAAGGGCAAATCCTTGGGGAAAAAATTCGTAATTGGCCGTTCGCGGTTTTCAGCGTTCAACATTTAGGTGTCGACATTTAGGCATTTGACAATGTAAATATTCAACAATGTGATAGGAACTGGTGCATTTAGCCATGAGTAAGAACTATTTATATGCACACCCGGAACAGACACAGCACTGGTTAATAACAGGAAAAACAATGCTCTTACTTAAGAGTGAACCTTAAAGCTACCCTAAAAATTACAGACCAATAACTTGTCTTCCAACGGCATAGAAACTATACATGGGAATTGACGCCAACAGAGTTTATAGTCATTTAGAAGAAAACTCAATTATGGCAGTAGACAAGGGCAATAAAAGAAAGTCATATGGAACAAAGGATCATTTGTTGTTAAATAAAGTTATAGTGGAGAACTGTAAAAAGGGGAAGAATCTAAGTATGGCATGGATTGACTATAAAAAAGTATATGATAGTATGCTACATTCATGGATAAAAGAGTGCTTAAAAATGTATAAGATACACCCTACACTGATTGATTACATTACAATGGCAGACCATTTTGCAATTAAGCCATGATAAAGGACAGATTATTATCCCAGGGAGAAAAATTGAAAGGGGGGGGTATTCTAGGGTGACTCTCTGTCACCATTGCTATTCTACCTTGCCATTAATCAATTAAGCTGTTTACTTAACAGCTTAGGCCATGGCTACAATTTGTCTCCTAGAAAACAATAAAGTCTAATGACTTTTCATCTTCTCTTTGTCAATGATTTAAAACTGTATAGCTCATCAGATGAAGAATTGAAAGCACAACTGCAGGTTGTCAAAACTTTTTCAGATGATATTTAAATATCATTTGGTCTTGAGAAATGTGCAAAAGCAACTTTTAAAAAAAGAAAACTGCAACACCAGGAAAACATCAGTTTGGGACAAGAATGCGATATTAAAGAACTTGAGTAAGAGGGGGTGTATAAATACTTAAGAATTGATTAAGGATCACAAATAAAACATAAACAAATGTGAATAAATCTCAGTAAGGAGTACTTTAGCAGACTTAAATTAATCCTGAGAACAGCATTGACATCTAGAAACAGGATCCAAGCTATAAATCAGTTTGCTCTTCCTGTCCTAACTTATAATTTTGGAGTGATTGACTGGCCCCAAAAAGTGTTGGCTAGACTGGATATTAAAACAAGAAGGATGCTTCATGCTTACCAAATGATTTATAAAAATTAGTGTATACCAAGATTATATATTCCCCATTCTGAAGGAGGGGTGGGCCTCCTTGAAACTGATTACATGTATAGATTTGCTATCTTGGGACTCCACACATTTCTGCTGACCTCACAAGATCCACATGTAGTGAAAGTTTTGAAACATGAGGAGAATAAATCTAAGATGAAATCTCTGCTTAATTTAGCAGAACCATATTGACGTCAAGCAGGAATGTAAATCAAACCAGATGTGGATAAAAACCAGGCAGCAACTGAATGTGCTAAAAAACAAAAGAAAGAATTTAAGGTAAAGGACAAGATGAGAAGGCAAGAAATGTGGAAAAAACATAAATATAGTTGCAAGTATAGAAAACGTCTGGAAGAGCCTCATGTTGATCAAGAATGAATGCAGGAATGGTTAAGGAGAGGTGAATTCAAACCAAGAAATGAAATGTTAATATTGGCAGCCCAAGATAGTGGGCTACATACACGCTGGCTTACAAAGTCCATTGAACATGTGGGAGAAGCAGACATATGTAGGTTTTGTAAAACCAAATTGGAAACAGTCACACACCTTGTTGCTGGTTGAGATGCACTAATGGAAGAGGGAATGTATACTAAAAGGCATAATATTAATGTGGCGAGACTGTTACACTGGAGATTGTGCAAACATTATGGTATCAAAGTGGCTGAAAAACATTGGAAACATGAGGCACAAAGAATCATAGAAAATGATGAAGTTTATATCACATGGGATCTCCCAATACCAACAGTTCAAAAGATAGATGCTAGAAAACCAGATATAGTGGTTCATGAAAAGAAGACAAAAGTAGCATTGATCATTGAAATTGCCATACCCAGTGACTACAATGTCTTGCGTACAGGTAGACACAAAGTCATAAAATACCTGGATCTGCAAGCAGAAATGAGAGCCATGTGGAAGAAAGATACCCGGACAGTTCCAACAGTAGTAGGAGCAACGGGTCTTATAAAAAAAGAATTTACAATATAATTTAGTTATGTTACCAATTCATGTAATATTGTATGAATTGCAGAAGGAGTCATTACTGGGCATATTGTGGGTGCTGTGAAGAGTACTTTTGGCTGACATCAACGAGTGAAACAATACTAATTTAATGAACTTTAATCGTACTTTGACTTAAGAATGGGGTCCATTCCCATCATGGTATTAGAAACCCAAAAGACTTGGAGAAAGTAAAAATGACAGATGTTATTTTTCCCATCCACTCAACCTTGATGCAGTTGATGAGGGTATGCATGGTAGTGTGTTTGACATGTTTGGGGAATGTAGTCCTGACACAGGGCAGCCTCTTGGAGCCAAACCTGACTCTTCTGCATGTGTTTTTGCTATCTCATATGAGATGCAGGCCTCTTGTGCCAGTAATACGCACAGAGTTATACTCTTATATATGAGACAGCTGTTGAAGGGCTGAGCACAACATTGCCATCTAGGCATGCCACATACAGCTATGAGCAACCTGACCCATAACCAGTGGGGCAGTACTGAATACAGGCTTTCTGCATGGAAAAGGTGTTGAGGGCCATGGCTGACCTTTGTGGGTGTTACCATGGTCTTTACAGTTTCCGTGGATGTTTGTATAGGTTCATAGCAGACTGACCATCCTGATAATGTACTGTTGTACTGACTGAGGACTATTCAGAGGTATTGGCCACCATTTGTCTGGATGTGGTCCCTTTACATATGTGGTGAACCACATACAAGCATTTTCTGACCACTACCACTACTTGCTGCCTGAATGCAACATTGTTGGCATCCTGACTACCCAGGTCTGTCATCGCAGTCTGTGTGTTTATGGGGTTGATGCTGATGTGAGGAATACTGGGACCATGTCCTTGCTGTATGGTATGCTGACACTGTTGTCTGCATTCAGCATGTGGCCAGGACCTTGGCACCATTCCATATCCACTGTATGGTCCATTTCAGTGTGTTAACATCAGTTTGTGGCTCAATGACAGACTCCTCAATACTTACAATTGACACAGCCTTAGGCAGTACCTACATATGTGGGTGGTGCCAGTTAACATTCATGTATATATACATGTGAGTCATTGGAGGAAGCAGGTAGTCACAGGGCCTTCACATGTCTACATACTGCACATACATAGGTGAAACAGATTGTTGTTGCCACCTTATTAAATGTGGACTGTGGGACACGTCTTGTAGTAATGTGACAGATGGCAGGACACACCATACCCATGGCAAGTGTAACACACAGGACTTCCTTTGGTGTGCTACTATGACACTTTCTTTGTGTGACATTACCTTAGCCTACGCTATTTGTCATAACATTATGGTGCTTCTGATGTGCAATAACTGGTCTATGCAATTAGTAGAAAACTTTATGAAATGTTTGTTGTCCTACACTCTCAGGACCACTGTATTGTTTCAATTGTCATCACACGTCACACCTTGCCAAACATGGACTGCAACCTGCAGGGTGTTACAGATGGTGGCCATACCCCTGATCTCTACATATGTATGCAGAATGTCCTGATGTTTGCCACATATTTTGTTTCCGTTTGTCATAACATTGTGGTTTTCTGGCAAATTGTTGGAAAAGCATGACAGACTAATATTACAGATTAATGATGGATATTGTCATGTCGCAACACATACCCTTTGGAAAGTGCATTCAAATGCCCAACCTGTTCTGGTATCTACTCTCCATGTGTGTCACAGCAATATATGAAGCTTGTGCTCATTGCTTGGCCTTTGCCCCACTGCTCTGTATGGCTTTAAACAGACATCTATCTGTGAGAGTTTGAGAGTATGTTGGTGGATGCAACACAGTTAGACTGTTGCAAGGGGATACACACACACACACACACACACACACACACACACACACACACACACACACACACACACACACACACACACACACACTCATGACCTACCCTTGTTGACAGTAGATCCTCTACCTGCCTAGTCTTACATACAATACTGCTATATACATAACACAAGCACCACACTGCTACTATAGTGTTGCATCTTCTGCCACTACTATTCAGGTGGGTGACAACTGCAGGGTCTGTTAGGATTGCCAGTGGGAGGTTCACAGGCCCTTAACATGGCAGAGCTATCACAAACACACACATACACACACACACACACACACACACACACACACACACACACATATGCACACACACGCACACACACACACACACACACACACACACACACACACACACACACACACACACACACACACACACACACACACACAGCTGACTGGATATGCATTGAAACACAAATGCACACAGACTTGACACTTCTACGATTAGAACACCTACCTATCTTATGTACAATATAGAATGCAGACTAATATGACTTTTGCACATGCCACAGTGCCTTTGTGTTAGAAAATCTGTAACTGTGCTTCTATGAGTGATTACATCTGTTTGAGCCCTGAGTAGGTTGGTAAGTTAACAGGGTGGAACAGCCACACAAAATGGTATAGCCATCATATACACACAGGCAAGACAGCCACAGGAGATATGCATACAGAAACACATATACTCATACAGTTGGCAATAGTCAGATTAGAACACCTACCTATCTACTTGTATGTACCAAAGTGCTATGTACGTATTGCATGTGCCATGGAGATTATATGCCAGGGACATATCTCACAACTTCTTACACCAATTAATTTTGGGAATGAATGGGTGGTACACCACACAAAATAGGGACTGTTCTCACATATTGCTCTTACAAATCTAGACAAGTGATTGGGTAACAGATCTTGCATCAGCATGATGTTTCAGATGGGTATGATGTCTGAAGCCAGCATATCTGTCAGTATGGCAACTGTCACATATTTGTCAATGATTTGTCATAATCCCCCATTGCTATGCGACACGGACCATATATATATGGTCCGTGTCGCATAGCAATGGGGGATTATGACAAATCATTGCTATGCGACACGGACCATATATATATGTTGGAAATATCTGGACATTCTGCATATATCTGTACAGATGACTTGTATGGACTGTAGAGTTTTACATGGTGCATCTAAGGTAGATGACAACAACAGGCTCTTTAAAGTAATGCCATGGGGAGGGGGTCAACAGGCCTTAAAATGGTATAATCAATGCACACAGAAGATATGCTTCACACACAAACACGCACACCTTTAGTAGTATAATCAGCTGTATTGAGATTCAAACCCCTACTTACCTAGTTGCATGTATTTTAGTGCTGTCTGTTTATCGTGTGCACCACAGAGCTTATATGCCTTGACAGCATCCAACATGGATCTAAGGTGGATGACATGAACAGGCCCTGTAAATTAATGCAATGGGGGGGTCACCAGGGTAGAACAGGCCTCAAAATGGTATAACCAACACACATAGGGGATATATTTCTCACACAAACACACACACACAATATCACTGTTGCCAGGAGTGAGATTATAATCCCTACCTACCTAGTTTTCTGTACTATAGTGCTACATAGTTATTGCATGTGCCATGGAGCCTATAGGATTGAAGAGTGTCCAAAGGTACTTCTAATGTGAATGACATTGTCAAGCCTTGTAAAGTAGGGAAATTTACTGGGTGGAAAAGGCCTAAAAGTACTTTAACCTACAAAAACATACAGACTTGCCAGTGCTGACATTTGAACCCCTACCTATCTTGTTATATGTACTTTAGTGCTAGGTATTTATCACATGCACTATGGAGCCTATAGGGATAAAATGTGTCCAAAAGTACTTCTAAGATGAATGACATCAACAAGTCTTGTAAAGTAGGGCAATGGGAAGTTTACTGGGTGGAAAAGGCCTCAAAATACTTTAACCTACAACACACACAATTGCCAGTGCTGAGATTAGAACCCCTACCTATCTAGTTACATATAGTACAGTGCTACATATTTATCATATGAGCCTTGGGGATTATAGAGCTGAAGAGTATCCAAAGGTATTTCTATGGTGAATGACACCAGCAAGCCTTGTGAAGTAGGGCAATGGGAAGTTTACTTGGTGGAAAAGGCCTCAAAATACTTTGGGTCTATATTAGAACACCGAACGTTCAAAATTTTGAGTGTTCTAATATCGACCCATTTTCAGCGAACGCTGAAAATATCAAAGAAACAGAAAACCGAATTTTTTCCTAGGGAAAGAATTCAGTTGTCCATTTCTGTTGCTTCAGTATTTTCAGCGCTGTAGTGGAAAGTTATGGGTTGGGTTCAGGTAAGTGTGCGATTGTGTGGATGTGAGGGTTAGGGCGGGTTAGATGAGTTAGGGTTAGGGTGCCAGTCAGGTAAGTGTGTGATTGTGTGGACGTGAGGGTTAGGGCAGGTCAGGTGAGTTATGGTTAGGGCGGGGATCAGGTAAGTGTTTGATTGTGTGGATGTCAGGGTTAGGGCAGGGTAGTTGAGTTAGGGTTAGGGCGCGGGTGAGGTGACTGTGTGATTGTGACGGACCTTAGGGTTAGGGTTTGGGTTAAGGTAAGTGGATAGTTAGTGGTGTATGTATAGTTTAGTGCAGGGTTAGGTGTAAGAGTTTAGGTGTATGTGTGTGGATTGCTGTTTGTTTGGTGTGCTTTTGCTGTGTGAATGTGTTTTGGAACAGCAATTTTTTTCCCTAGGAAAAAATTCACTGTTCTGAATGTTCGATGTTTTAAATTTTCAATTCATAGGGTTCGATATTAGAACTCGAAATTCTGAATGTTCTGTGTTCTAATATAGACCCGATACTTTAACCTACAAACACACACACAGTTGCCAGTGTTGAAATTAGAGCCCCTATTTATCTAGTTATATACACAACAGTGATACATGTCTATCGCATGAGCAATGGAGAGTATAGAAATAAAGAGTGTCCAAAGGTACTTTTAAGTTAAATGACATCAGCAAGCCTTGTAAAGCAGGGAAATGGGAAGTTTGCTGGTGGAAAAGGCCTCAAAATACTTTAATCTATGAACACTTGCCAGTGGTGAGATTAGAACCCCTACTATCTAGTTATATGTACTATAGTGCTATCCATTTATCATGTGCACCACAGAGCTTATATTTCTGAAGAGTGTCCAAAGGTACTTTTAAGGTGAATGACATCAGCGAGCCTTGTAAAGTAGGACAATGGGAAATTTACTGGGTAGAAAAGGCCTCACAATGCTTTAGCCTACAAACATACACAAACACACACACACACACACACACGCACACAAGGCAGGTGAGGTGAGATTAGAACCCCTACCACACTACCATTACACAATGGAAGTCATCTTCATACTGGCACATGCTGGTGGTTCCAATTGGTGAGCAAATCTCTGCATGAGGACATCACTGTATGCCTTTCAGGCTGTCTCTCTCTCTCTATGCCTCTCTCTCTCTCTCTCTCTCTCTCTGTCTGTCTCTCTCACTCTCTCTCTCACTATCTGTCTCTCCCTCTTCCTGTTTCTGCCTGTCTATAATTGATATATTTGTATATGTTACCTATATATATGCATGTCTATCACGCTCATCAGATGCAGATATATCAGATATGTGCCACCTCCAGATAGCTGTGGTTAATCCTGTCTGATGGGGGTGGGGAGACACAATTAAGATGTACATAGCTATCTGTATGCGAAGACATTTCTGGACAACAGAGTTGTATAGTCAGATGTGGGTTTATACATGGGCTGTAATTCTCTAAGTGTAGGAGCATGCCCAGTAAGCCTTTCAGTAGTAAGAGTTTGACTCCATTCCAGTGGTAGCTGTAGTGTGGTCCAGGAGTTTGTGTGCTAAAGCTGATTGGCTGATGAACCTGTGTAAACAGTCCAGCACCTCAGTGATATACTGTGTGAGGAATCTCCTGGCTGTGTGCTATCCTTATTAACTGAGTCATATCCTGGTGTAGGCACAGAGTGTATTGGACTGAGCAGAGTTTTCCATAATATGTGTGGAAGATTCTACATAGCACTGTGATTTCCTGGTATGTGCCCCACATTTCTTTATGGGTTTGTGCATATTTCTTGCTGTAAGAAGATTGGAGCTATGTATGGAATTCCAACATTGACGTCCATGGATTTGTCCTTTGACCCCACTATTTGTAAGTCCCTGACATAGTGCAGTGGAGTTTGCTGGCTTAGGGCCTACTGCATATTGTGGGTAAGCCAGTAGTTGAGAGAGAGCTCCTGTTGTCCCACATAGCTGTCCGTTGTCTGCTGCTATCCTGGTAACCTACACCATTCCCAGGCATACATGCAGCAATACCATACATATGTTACCACAGTCTACTACCCCATTCATTTATTGTTAATAGCAGTGACTTACCTTGTGCCAGCAGCAGTTGAGAGGACAGTGCTTCAGGGATGACTCTGTCAGATGCAGGCAGTACACAACTTATACATTATAAGGCATAGGTAGTGTTATGTGGCTGTCATCCATTTTACTGTGTGTATGTGAGTCTGAGTGAGGTGTCATTCCCTGGGACCTTAGGGTATCAGTGTATGCACTACGCATTACCTCTTTGCCAAGGCCAGGGTGTACCAGGCAAGCCTACGTCTGCCTACAGGGACAGGCTGAGGGGGTTCATCCTCCAAGTCCCCCTGTGCCTGTGGGGACCTTGGCAATGCTGAGGGGATGTGTCCCCCTTCCCTGTGCTGTTCCTGCCACAGCTGTTTCCACAGGATCATATTGTGTAGCATGGCAGATACTGTGAACATGTGTGCACATGTGGCTAGAGAGTACTGCAGGCCTCCACTAGATATGTAAAGGCAGTGGAACTGTGACTGGAGCAGCCCAAACACATGCTGTACGATGTCCCTAGTTTGTGCATGTGTCCAAAGGTACTTCTAAGGTGAATGACATTGTCAAGCCTTGTAAAGTAGGGAAATTTACTGGGTGGAAAAGGCCTAAAAATACTTTAACCTACAAACACACACAGACTTGGTGTTCTTCAGTGAGTGTGTGTGCATTTCTGATGGGTGGCATCATCCACACTTCCAGTGTGTAACCATCAACCCACACTAGAAGGACATACAGGATGTACCCCCTGGCAAATGCCTGGTACAGCTGTGAGGCGTGCCAGATGTGGGAGTCATGATAACTGCCAGGGCTGCCAGCATGTACATTGATAATAATGCCCTGGGCATTGCACATGACCTGGCAGTGAATGAAGTGATAGCCCTTCTTGTTGATGTAGACTCTACCCTCCTCACCCGTTTAGCAGGTTGTTCTTCATTGCAACCCTACATCTGTTGTGTTCCTCAGACAGTTTGTGTTGCAGTGTTATTATAAGGTTGCATGTTGGCCATAGCCATCAAACATTTACAGAATGACATCTGGACAAGTCCATATATAACAGTCAGACACAGGCCCAGACATGGAGACAGGGTGTTACTATTGCTCTTTCAAGCGTAGATAGTTGTTAGTACATTTTTGTATTAGCTTGTATTTTCTTATGGGTATGATATCTGCTTCTCAACTGTCTGTAATTGATGTTTCACATCAACCTTTATTGTTTTGCACATAGCTTGGCAGGCAAATGCAATGTTATGAGGAGCAGAACAGATATGTGTGGCATAGCCCAAAAGTTCCTGGAATTCATAAACTCAAATGCCATGGAACAACTAGTCACCATCCCCACAAGAGGAGAAAACATACTTGATCTCATCATCACGAACATGGGAGCACAATGTTCAACCGAAGTATACCCCTCACTGGTGAGATCTGATCACAAACTAATCTCGCTGGAGGTCCTCATCCCACCCCCACCCGAAATGAAAAAGACCACAGTAAAGAACTTCTCGAAAGCCGACTTCACACTTCTAAAGACTAGTGTGGTCTCCTTTAAGGCCCCTGAGCCGGTTAACATTACTCAAACTGCTGAATCACTTACAAATGCCTTCTACCAGCACCTGCAGGGCTGCATGGATCAGGCAATCCCAAGCAAAACAAAGACTCTTTGTACCAAAGGCAATCGTCCAGTCTGGTGGACCCCAGCCATAAACAAACTCTACAACAAAAGGAGAAAGCTACTACAAGATAGAGCAAAATCCTTAAAAGGTAAGACACCGCTGATCACTATAAGTAAAAAGCTAAGAGCTCTCATAAAATCATCCAAAGCTAATTTTGAGAAAAAAATAGCTAAGGACTCTAAAGACAACCATAAGGCATTCTTTAGCTATGTCAGAAACCTAGGAGGAAACTCCCAGATATGCTCAGAATTAGTTCAAAATGATGTGAAGATTACTGATCCTACAGACATTGCCAACATACTGGCTGACAGGTTCAGTGCAAACTTCTCCCCCCTCTCTCCCCCTAAAGGAGAGATATCTATACCAAATGATTGTAGCCCCCCAAACATCTCTAACGCCCATGTGAGAACTGCTCTCTCCAAGGCAAAGAACACAGTATCCATGGGACCTGATGGTGTCCCCGGCTGTGTGCTCCATGAACTCAACGAGGAATTAAACCCGCAGTTAGGACAGCTGTTTAATCTTAGTCTCACCTCCGGATACGTACCCAGGGAGTGGCGCACAGCGACTGTGGTCCCACTCCACAAAGGCGGTGCCTCCACCGACCCTGGAAATTACCGTCCCATTAGCTTGACAAGCCTTATCTGCAAAGCCATGGAGAGGATCATAATGGATCTCATAAATAAAGACATAGGGAACTTGCAGACTTTGGATCCAACCCAGTTTGGCTTTGTCAAAGGCAGATCATGCCTTTTAAACTTGGTTGACTTTTTGAAACAGTCACCAAGGCCATTGACGAGGAAAGGCAGTCCATACAGCCTACCTAGACCTGGCGAAGGCTTTTGATACAATACCTCACTCGGGTATCATTGAAAAACTCATCAACTTAAATGTAAACCCATACATTACAAGATGGGTTGCAAACTGGCTGAGTGACAGAACCCACAGGGTCAGAGTTGCTGGCGCCATGTCAGACTCAAAGCCTGTCACAAGTGGTGTCCCACAGGCTCAGTCCTGGGCCCACTCTTGTTTGGCATCTACTTTTCTGAAGTACAAGCAAACACAGGAGGGTTATGGCTGACAAAGTTTGCAGATGACTGCAAACTGGGCGCCGTAGTTGAAAACACATCCAACACAAATATCCTTCAGAAGGGTCTCACAGAAACGGATAACTGGTGCCAGAGCCATGGCCTAAAGTTAAATGCCAAGAAATGCATAGTCATACCCTTCGGGAAAAATAAGGTTACCCCTAGCTACCATATAGGTGGCAATCCCTGAACACAGAAGAAGTTATTAGGGACCTGGGAACCCAGGTTGACAGTAGCCTTTCATTCGACACTCATATTGCTAAAGTAGTTAGGAAGACCTTCTACATTGCCCACCTTATCATGAAGGGATTCACATCTAGATCAAGGGAAGTCATAGTCTCCCTATACTCATCACTCATCAGACCAATGATCGAGTACAATGCCCCATTCGGAATGTATCTGACCCGACACTTGCAGCAGCTGGAGAGGCCACAAAGTTCCTCACCAAAAGGATAAAGGGTCTCAAAAATCTGTCTTATGCTGCCCGACTGAAAGAACTCCAGTTATATTCAGTTGCTTACCGCTTGCTCAGAGGTGACCCATGCCTGACATACAAGGCCATGTCAAACCCAGATTTGATGAACATGCTTCATCTCAAAATCTAGATCCCTCAGAGCCACAAGGGCGGAGACTTAAACCTCGACACGGTTATTAATAGGACGTGCTGGAGGGATAGATTCATCACCCAAAGACTCCCTATGCTGTGGAACAAAATCCCGGTTTATGTGAGGCAGAGCACCTCGCTGGCCTTGTTCAAGAGGAATCTTGACCAATGGATGGGAGATCGCAGATACACCCCAGGGGTTACCTCAGTGTCACTGCTCAACAGAGGCACAGCAAAATAATGGGCATAGTTTCTCCAAACTAAAGGGGTGGCATAAGCCACAAAACTATGGGCTAGGCTTATAAATGCCCTTGGGCAGATAGCCTAGTATGAACCTATGAACCTATGAACCTATATGTGTGTGCAGTCTGTGACACCCTGTCATTCTAGGGCTAGGGATGGTGCCCACTGACTTGTCAGTACTAACACAGTCACGTGGCAGCCATTTATAACCTGGCACTGCACTGACCTGTCACAACTTGCTGTTCTTCTAAGCACTGTGTAGATTACTCTAAGCTGTGTACTGACCATATGTGTTACCCTCTGTTCCTCCATTGTCCAGTTTTCTGCAGTAACAACTATTGACTTCTGGACAGTGTGTACAACTTCTACCATAGGTGTAGCTGACATGCAAAATAGTTAGCACAGCCAGTCTTGAGCCACAGACCCTGTCAACCACAGTACTTTACTTAGACCACTAAGCCACAACAGCCTGCAGTAAGTGTTGTCTACTTCCTGACAGTATTAACCATGCACAGACATAGCACATTGACCGCTGCATATTGTGGACATGGCACAAGTTAGCATATTGGTTGGGACAGCCGTGGGAATGTGTGGTCTGCTGCTATTACCCTAAAAACATAAATGCTACTGCATTTCTCTGGAAACACAGGTGTGTTGGGGGAGTTTGCTTCATATTTTGGGTCCATTTAGCACAGTATTGTGGTTGTCTTGGAAAATACTGGCATATCATTAAAGATCAGAGTTAGAAAGTAAAGACAGACATTTGCGTTTCAGACTTCCTCCCCTTCAGAGACTTAATGCAACAGCAAGACCTGTTCTAACATCACTGTCCGAGTTTGTCAGAGCAGGATTTCATAACTGTCCCTATTTGTGAGCCTTTACCACACATTTCTTTATGGCTTTGTACAGATGATTTGCTGTGAGAGGCTGAGAGGTGTGTATGGGACTCCAACGTTGACATAAATGAATGTTACCTATGATCCCGCAGTTACTTAGTCCCCCACAAATACTGCAGTGAGTTTTGGCACCTTCGGGACTACTGCCTATTTAGGGGCAGCCAGTATTTGGAGGACATTTCCTGTTGCCTCACATAGCTGTCAGCTGTCTGCTGCTATCCAAGTAGCCCACCCCATTCCATTGCATACATGCAGCAATACCATGGATATGCTACTACAGTCTACTACTCCATTCATTTGTTGTTAAGAAAAATGACTTACCTTGTGTGTGCGTCAATTGTGAGGACAGTGCTTCAGGAGTGACTGTTGGAAGTACACAGTACACAACCTATACATGGTAAGGTACAGGTAGTGTGATGTGTGTGGCATCCCTTTTACTGTGTGTGCGAGTTGGAGTGAAGTGTCAGTCCCGGGGCCCCTAGGGTGTCAGTGTATGTGCTATGCATTGCCTCTTTGCCAAGGTCAGGGTGTACTGGGCATGCCTATGTCTGCCTAGAGGGACATGCTGAGGGGGTTCCTTCTCAAGTTCCCCTGTGCTTGTGGGGACCTTGGCAATGGTGGGGTCTGTGCCCCCCTTCCCTGTGATGTTCCTGCCGCAGCTTTTTTCACAGGATCATATTGTGTAGCATGGCAGATACTATTAACATATGTGCTCATGTGGCTGGAGAGTGCTGCAGGGTGCCACCAGATATGTCAAGGCAGTGGAACCGTGACTTGAGCAGCCCAAACACACAGTCTGTGATGTTCCTAGTTTGTGAATGTGCCTCATTATGGCATTCTTCAGTGGGTGTGTTTGCTTTTCTGAAGGTTGTCATCATCCACGGTTCCAGTGCATAACCAGCATCCCCCACTAGCTGGCCGTATGGGATGTCTCCCTGGAAGATGCGTGGTACAACTGTGAGGCATGCCAGATGTGGGATAAATGTCAGGGCTGCCAGCACACACATTGATGATAATGCCCTGGGCATTATCATCAGGGCTGTCAGCACACACATTGATGATAATGCACATGACCTGGCAGTTGGAGTGATAGCCCTTGCGGTTGACGTAGACTCTACCCTCCTCACTGGGTGGTGCTTTGATGTGCACATGAGTGCAGTCTATAGCACCCAGTACCTCTGTGTAGTATGCTACAAGGTGGATGAGACGCATATTGGTGGTCCTCTCCTCAGAGGTGTTGGGGAAGTAAATGTGCTCACTGGCATGTGTTAGCATGGCATTCAGGAACTGGTGGAGTACCCTGGCTGTGGATGCCTATGAGATCCCCATGATGTCCGCAGTAGGTCTTTGGAAAGTACCTGTAGCTAATATACTTAAGGCTACACATACCTTTGTTTCCACTGGCATGGGTTCCCCTCTGTTGGCTCTGGGTCTGAGGTGAGGGCAGCAGAGCTCGGTGAGTTGCTATAGTATGTCTCTGTTCACCCTGTTGTGCTCTACTATCTCCATCTCATGTAGCCCTTGAAAGGTTACCATGGGTCTGAACACTTTTCTTCTCTTCAGTCTGGGCTGGTTGTCAGCATCATCCTCATCACTGCCATCAGCCTGTAGCACATAGAGATGTAGCAAAGCAGCAGCAGCCCCTATTATTTTGTCAGTTAAAATTCCCAAGTGTGTATTCCAATGGTGCAGAGTATGTGGGAAAATCAGATTGAAAGGTGTCTGCATACTTTATACTGGTGTGCTGCAGATGCAGCCTGTGTGATTGGCTGACTATGATATATTCCACCTGACAGCTACATTATTGATTGATTTGAATGGCCCACTGTGAGTGGCAGAAGGCTTATTAGTCATTTATAGTTGATTGCTTTTTCTCAGCTATTTCATTTTATTTATTTAATTTATTTTTATTTTTCAATTTTCTCCAGTTCTAAGCCCTGCATGCTCCGCTCAAACCTGCAGAGTTAGTGTAAACATTGCTGAGCAGAAAGGGCCCTCCTCTATACACAAGCACGCTCAGCATTTCTTTAACCAGCTAAGCACAGATTAGCAGCCTCAGACACACTCCCCTGCTTAGCTGTGCTTAGTTGAGCACCAATGTGCTTACACAAACCCTGACGCACACCCTTTTCATGTCAGCTGCCTCTTATGCCTACACTACCACATTGTAGCCCCTACACAGTTAGGTACATGTGGACAAAGTAGCCCACTTTGCTATTCAGTAAACTTAGCTCATTTACATACACCAAATTGCATATACCCTAGTTACTGCACTACACCAAAGCCTATGTCCTTAGCAACCACTATAACCTGCCATTTTATGACTCTGCCTACTAGCCAATATAATGAGGAACTTCAATATAGCTTAATAGCTTCTATTTTGCTATTTTAATTTTTATTTTATGATCTATGTTTGTGTGCCACTGCACATCGCTTAAACGTGTAATATGTATTAAAAAAATCTTTTGATTTTTCATTAATTGCATCAGTTTTAAATGCTAATGGCCATAGTTTAGACCATTGGCATGCCTTCTGCACCTAATACATGCTCTTACACAGATGCCTGTCTGCTTCCTGGATTTCAGATTCACCTCATTTGCATGGTTTTCACCAGCAAATGAGGTGATTTGCATTATGAGGTTGCCTCTGTGTTCAAACAGTGCTGGGAGGCTCGTGCACACCCCAAGCCTTGTTTCCTGGATCACTCAACCTCGTGATTCCATGTCCGAGCTTTAATACTATGCCTACATGGAGAATAGCTCTGTGTAGACTTTATTGAATTACCCCCAATGACACCTCTGTAAATACTGCTGTTCAGTAAAGAGTTGCAGCCATGCAAATGTAAGTTTAAGTCTATGGGCTTGCTTGTATGGCACAGTTAACTTTATACACAGGTTATAGATAATAACACTGCTGTATACACTGTTGTTCAGCTAAAAGTTCCAGCCATGCAAAGGTAAGTTTCAGTCAGTGGCTTGATTGTGTGGCACAGTTAACTTAAAACACGGGTTATAGATAATAACACTGCTGTAAATACTGTTGTTCAGCAAAAATTTCCAGATGTGCAAAGGTAAGTTTAGGTCTGTGGGGTTGATTTAGTGGCACAGTTAACTTTATATACAGTTTATAGATAATAACAACACTGTAAATACTGTTGTTCAGCAAAAAGCAGTAGCAGTGAAAAGGTAAGTTTAGGTCTGTGGGCCTGCTTGTGTGGCACAGTTAACTTTATACACAGTTTATAGATAAAAACCTTGCCATCAATACTGTTGTTCAGCTTAAAGTTGCAGCCATGCAAAGGTAAGTTTAGGTCTGTGGGGTTGATTTAGTGGCACAGTTAACTTTATATACAGTTTATAGATAATAACAACACTGTAAATACTGTTGTTCAGCAAAAAGCAGTAGCAGTGAAAAGGTAAGTTTAGGTCTGTGGGCCTGCTTGTGTGGCACAGTTAACTTTATACACAGTTTATAGATAAAAACCCTGCCATCAATACTGTTGTTCAGCTTAAAGTTGCAGCCATGCAAAGGTAAGTTTAGGTCTGTAAGTTTGATTGTTTGGCACAATTAACTTTATACACAGGTTATAGATAATAAAACTGCTGTAAACTCTGGCGTTCAGCTAAATATTCCCGCCTTGCAAAGGTATGTTTAGGTGTGGGGGCTTCATTGTGTGCCAGAGTTATCTTTATGCACGGGATATAAATAATAACACTTTTGTAAATACTGTTCTTGTTCTTAAAGTTTCAGCCATGAAAGGTAAGTTTAGGTCTGTGGGCTTTATTGTGAGGCACAGTTAACTTTATATACAGGCTAAAGATAATAACACCTCTGTAAACATTGTTGTTTATCTAAACGTTCCAGCCATGCAAAGGTAAATTTAGGTCTCTTGACTTGACTGTGTTGCACAGTTAGCTTGCTCACAGATTATAGATTATAACACTACTGTAAATGTACTGTTGTTCAGCTAAAAGCTCCAGCCATGCAAAGGTAATTTTAGGTCTATGGACTTGATTGTGTGGCACAGTTAACTTTATACATAGGTTATAGATGAAAACACCACTGTAAATATTGTTGTTCAGCTAAAAGTAGCAGCCGGCAAGGGTAAGTTTACAACTGTGAGCTTGATTGTGTGGCACAGTTACCTTTATACTTAGATTACAGATAATAGTGCCACTGTAAATACTGTTGTTCTGCTATAAGTTCAATTCTGGAAAGGTACATTTACGTCTGTGGGCTTGATTGCGTGGCACAGTTAACTTATGCACAGGTTATAGATAATATAGATAATAGCACTGCAGAAAATACTGTTGTTCAGCTAAAAGTTCCAGCCATGCAAAGGTAAGTTTAGATCTGTTTGCTTGATTATGTGTCACAGTTAACTTTATACACTGGTTATAGATTATAACACCACTGTGAATACTGTTGTTCAGTTAAATGTTCCAGCCAAGAAAAATAAGTTTAGGTCTGTGGGCTTGATTCTGTGGCACAGTTAACTTTAAATACAGGCTATAGATAATAACTTTGCTGTGTAAATACTGTTGTTCATCTAAAAGTTCCAGCTGTGCAGAGGTAAGTTTAGGTTGATGGGAGAATAAGACCACTGTAAATACTGCTGTTCAGCTAAAATTTTCAGTCGTGCAAAGGTGCAAAGTCTAGGTTTGTGGGATTGACTGTGTGTCGCAGTTAACTTTATATACAGTTTATAGATAATAACACCACTGTAAATACTGTTGTTCAGCTAAAAGTTCCAGCAGTGCAAAGGTAAGTTTACTTCTTTGGGTTTGATTGTGTGGCAAAGTTAAGTTTATACACAGGTTATAGATAATAGCACCATTGTAAATGCTGTTGTTCAGGTAAAAGTTCCAGCCATGCAAAGGTTATGTTTAGGTCTGAGGGCTTGATTGTGTTGTACAGTTAACCTTAAGCTAGCTGTTTTAAAATGATGGTAGCAAAGGTGATTCCACCAGTTTATGCAGCAATTATCAGACAAATATAACAGAAACGGCTGCTGCACATCACCAATTCGTAAGGAGGAGAAACTAGGCGGAGAGAGATGGCACAAAAACACAAAATATAGAAGACTTATGCCTGTCTTATGCCTGTCTTACAGATCAATCTCAGAGCCAAACCTAATGAAGTTGCTGCATATCCATAAATCAAATGGGACTAGAGATACCCATTCCAGGGACCTGAATTTTACCAATAACTTAAACAGGACATGCTGGAGGACAGATTTGTCTCCCAGTGGCTGCTGCATCTTTGGAATAGGCTACCAATTCATGTAAAGCAGAGGACCTCTATGACACTGTTCAAGAGGAACCTGGACTAGTGGATGGAGCACCTTAAATTCTTACCTGGTGTAGCGCCAACAAGCCTCCTGGACATCTACAGTCATACTTAATGCAATCCTGGATACTGACTAGCATATCTATGGTATCACATTGGGATGAAATGGCTAGGCTTGAAATGATCTGCAGGTCGATAGCCTAGTAAACTCTTATGATTCAGTATGGTTGCACCTCAGGTTGTTGTATTAAGAATCTGTTCCAGGAGTTTGTGTTTACAAAATCCAGAAAGCTCTGTGCCTGTACATTTGGTATTGTATATGATTCACAGTTAATAGTGTAGTAATTAAAGTTGCCCAAACATAAGATGTGACAGCAAAATGTCAAACTGGAAGTGATTTAAAATGAAGGAAGAGCACATCTCTAAAACTGAGAAGTCAGTTTTATGAATAATAAACCATAACACATAACTTAATTATCAACTCAGAATTTAACTGTTTACCAACTTATCACTGTTCAGGTTCATTCTTATTAAGCACATGAACAAGGAGACCACTGAGGAGCTAACCCAATTTCTCGAGCCCCAGAGCACTGCTTGGTTAAGAGACTTGGCTCAGAGTCACACCGTATGCAAATAGTGGCTGAAAGAAACAAACCCAAGGCTACAAGAAGTAGCTCATTTATTGCATTTTATTTGATTTGTTTACCTTTTTCATACTTGCCCCTGGGGTGCTGTCTGAGTAAATGATTTGCTAAATGAGTAAGATCCTTAATCCTCTGCACCAAATGGCAGATGAACTGCTCGTTAACAGCTCATAACCTTAATTCCCTGTGCTAACTGCTAAAATGATAAATGCATGAATGAACTCCATAAATACTTTTTTATTACGTAGGATGGAAGACCAGCATAACTCTGTTATTCAAATTTTCTGCCATAATAAAATAAAAAACATTGTTGTTACCAAAATGTATCGTTAGCAAGAATCGGTATAAAACCAAAATAGGAACCACACCTCTGCTAATACATAATTAACCAAGTGAAGTCACAACATTAACATTAATTGCAGCCTTTTAATGATGTTCATCTACCTCTCAACTGTACAGATTTTTGCAGAATGTCCAGATTTTGGCTTCATATTTTTGGTCTGTTTTTCATAAAATTGTGGTTTTCTGACAAATTAGTGGCAAATCATTAAAGATTGAAGTTAATAAATAATGACAGACATTTGAGTTTCAGACTTCATATCATTCAGAAAATTCTAGCTAATGCAAAACCTGTCATTCTGTCAAGTTTCTAAGTTTGTAAGAGAAATATTTAAAAAGTGTCCCTATTTTTGGGCCTTTGTTCCATGTCTATTTATGGCTTTGTCCAGATTTCTTACTCTAAGAGGTTCTAATTTGAAAGAAGCACTTTGTCTGCTATAATAACACTATATATTAAGGTGAAGCAAAACAGAGGGACATTTGTTTAGTCTTTTTGCTTACAGCACTATATTACTTAGTTTGTTAATCAGATGATTGAATTTGTCTTTCTCATGCCCTTTTCAACCATGACCTAGGTGACGAAGGCACTGATAAATGCAATACAAATATAACTGAATGGATCACAGCACTTAAGTCAACTACATGTTTCTGAAAGATCTAAAGAAACTTGAATATTGTAAGAAAACTCATTTTGAAGAAAAAAAAAACACATTGATAGCCTCCGCCTGTCTCATTCTCCTTCGTTCTCTCTGTATATGCCATGCTGTATCCTTCCAGGCCGAAACTTCTGATTTCACGTAATGTCTTTTCCTTTTGACAAGTAATTTCTTGCAGCATTAAAGGGATCCACTAATGGTGGCACAAAATAATAAAAGAAAAACATGTTATTTTTATCTTTCTTCCATGAGGACCAACTTCTTCAGTATATTCTGCACAGGTTTCAGTGTCTTACACTGGTGCATACTGAATTTTCACTACCTCAGAATAGCAGAACCTATAAAGGAATGAGCTGAAGGCATCATACGTTATTCTTAGAAGTATACCTTTGATGGTTAAAGCTTTGACTTCATCAATCTGCTCTTACCCCTGCTCTGATTTTCAGCATGACACTTAATCATACCAAGAATCTATGGTCTTTGTGAAAAATGATACTTGTTCATCACATTTTGTCAGGTTAGTAAATTAACTCATGATTTAATAAATCAGTCAATTAACTAAATGCACACTAACTGACTACCAAGGAAAGGTTCCAAAGTCACATTGAAAAGAAAAACTTTCACCTGGTATTTTGTCAGGTTAGTTAATTAATTAATTTATTAATTAAAAGTATACTATCTGCACACCTTGAAAATCAAATTATCATATTGTTAATGCAGATAAACATTTTGGAAGCTGTGTTCATTTTTAAATGCATTTTATTAATTTTTCAATAAACAGTATGGCAACTTCCAATTGCATGTAAGATGTCCAAAACCACTTAGCTGCACTTCTCAATTATAGACCCTTTAATAACTATAGTAGCAGAAATAGTGACAAAAATATACAAAACCTACCCATCCATCCTCTACATACCTATGACCTATTCAACCTTTTACAGTAGTGTATGCATAATGGTCATCATAGGCAGAAGCCATTTAATACAAAATGCAGAAAGCATTATACAGTTTGCAGTCTCTAAGCCTCCACATCATGGCACCTAATCACTAGGTCATGTGCACCATAGTGCTATGACATGTAATATAGCTTCACACAATCCCAGCCCACTTCTGAAGCTGTCCCATGTTTTGTCATTTACTCAGTCTTTCCAGTATGTTCTTCTTTACAATGCTGAAATATGGTCATACTAATTCTCTTAGGTTTATAGGTTTGGAGGCGAATACTAGGCTTATCTAAGTCCTTTTTTATTTATTTTCACTTATTTTATTGCATTTGCGCTTGCCTATCATTTTTATCTGTGCATTACAGCTAATTTATCACATTTGCACTGTTTTAAAGCAATTTACTGATTGACTGCATTTCATTACTGTTTAACTGTATTTCATTGCTATTTATTGCAATTTATTACGGTTTAACTGCATTTTACTGCTTTTCATTACTAACTGTATTTTTCATACTGTGAGTTCTGTTTTTGCCTCTAAGTGGTTAATCTGTGCTTTTCTGTGAGATTCACTGTGTTTTTAGCCCTTAAATTGAGTAGCATAGTCTGAATAAAATCCAAAGAAAACCAAAACCAGAGACGCCTTCCCAAACTCGACCAAAGAATTTTATTGAACACTTTCGTTGGCATAAATCAGCTGACTTCTTTTTCATGTGAAGACTCGCTGCTCTATCCATGACAGAAACTCTTTACTTAATTCCTAATGTTGTGGTATTAAAAAGAAACCAAACCATTTTCCCTACACAATTTCTTTCTTTGGTATGTTGGCTGCTCGTGACAGACGTAAAACAAATGTGTGTAACTAGTGGCTAATGAAGGATGTTGATTTTGTTTGGATTGCATTTGTGCCTGGTTCCTGGTTTCATTATAGTCTGAATAAAAGTTTGCTACATTCAGAGCTGTTTGTTTTTGCCTTCTGTCTTTCTGGCAGCCATCTTGTTTTTGTCTTTTGTGTTTCTGGCAGACATCTTGTGTTGGTAGGGGCCTATCTTCTCTGCTAGTGAGAGTAGAAGGACTGCCTGGACTGTGTCTAGCAAAAGCTGATTGGTAAAGAAAGCAGGGGTTAGTGGAATTTTTTAGATTTCTGTGTTACTAGAATCTTCTATTTTTTGTGGTGTTTAATCCCTACATTTGAGCTGGTTTGGGCTTATTTGAACCAGGGTCTGTTGAGGTGCATAATCTCTGCGACATTTTACAAAATTCCTGAGGCTCCAAGACAAATCTAAGTGTTTTTTTCATTTATTTTCACTTATTTTATTGCCTTATAGGTAATTTATCACATTTGCACTGTTTTAAAGCATTTGCTGATTAACTGCATTCCATTACTGTTTATCTGTATTTCATTGCTTTTTACTGCAATTCATTACTGTTTAACTGAATTTTACTGCATTTTATCTCTGTTTAACTGTATTTTTTCCGTACTGTGAGTTCTGTTTTTGACTATAAGTGGTTAATCTGTGCTTTTCTGTGAGTTTTACTGTGTTTGTAACCCTTAAATTGAGTAGCATAGTCTGGATACAGGTCTGCTGCATCCAGAGCTATTTGTTTTTGCCTTGTGTGTATCTGACAGGCATCTTGTGCTGGTAGGAGCCTATCTTTTCTGCTAGTGAGAGTAGCAGGGCTGCCTGGACATTGTCTAGCACAAGCTGATTGGTAAAGAAAGCAGTGGCTGGCAGGATTGGCTAGATTTCTGTTACTAGAATCTTCTCTATTTTTGATGGTATTTAAACCCTGCATTTTAGCTGGTTTGGACTTGTTTGAACCAGGCTCTAGGTGCATTAGCTCTGAGATGTTTTACAAAGTTCCTGAGGCTCCAAGACCAATCTAAGTGATTTTTCATTTATTTTTCACTTATTTTATTGCATTTGCACTTGCCTATCATTTTTATCTGTGCCTTATAGCTAATTTATCAAATTTTCACTGTTGTTTCTCCTGCCAGCCTGATTGATATGGGCATCCTGAGACAGTATAGCAACTGCCTCGTGTACATAGACAACCTTCTACTACTACCACCTAGGAGCACAATTTGTGAGCAATGCAATTACATTAAGAACCTAGAGTCTATGCTCTCTCCCTTACAAACCAGTATATCTGACACTGAGAGAGTTGTCAACACAAACACCACCTACAACTAGACAATACACACCCACATATGTGAAGGTCATCAACAAAAACATACCCAAACAAAAGAGACCTCCGAGGCACAAATACACACGAACTCCACAGCTCATAACAGCACACACCACACATAGTCCACACACCTGTGTCCCACAGCTACCAAGGCCTAACTATAAACCCAACGTATTAGTCATAGGAGACTCCATTGTGAGACACATAGATATGCCCCTCAACAGGCTAGATAAGGAGAAAGTCATGGTAAGTTGTTTGTCAGGTGTCAGAATCCACCATATCATACATGCACTCAAGTCTCGAAACAACAGGTATTGTTATGACTCTGTCATAGTCCATGTTGGTGTGAATGACTTGAGACATATCTCCCTTAACTATATGAAGAGAGTCATGATCGAGCTTGCTGAATATATGTCCAAGGCACGTATGTCCCTAGCATTAAGCAGCATTCTACCATCACCCAGAATGATGCGTCAGTACAAACAGAAAATTATTGACTTTAACTATTGGTTTAGTTTCTGGTGTCATTTCAAGGGGATCCAGTACCTGACTGCCTGGGAAGACATGATCGACAGACAAGTGTGCCAGAAACATAGGATGAGGGGGCAGCACCTCCACACATTTTTACAGCTGCAAGACCATCTTGTCTCTTGGTGAAATAAAAACTAAAAATTAATGGCTAGCCTGATCCAGCACTAAATGACATAGGAAATTATCTAGGACCCCCATGGCGGGGGGGGGTGTACCCTGGCCATGAGGCTTCAACAATTTAAAAAAAAAAACTCCATGGTGTCAGCATCTTCTTTAAGGAGGACCCATGCATCATTTTTCTTTAGAATGGTTCTGCACGTCTGTGTGTGCATTCCTGTCCGCCCACACAATTTTAAAATATGGTACTGGTACAGCTTTTAAGGAGAGTTTTCTGCTCACATATGCTGCACGATCTTATTTGTTTATGCCTGAGTGTTTTTGCTGATTGAGTGTGTGTTTGTGAAATGTCCCAGTTAGGTATACCTGGTGGTTGGTGTTACTCAGTCTCAAACCCTTTACCTTAGGTACAAGGAACAAGAGCCTGAATTCTCTACCCATACCACCACTTGTGATTCAGGGAGTTGAATCCATATCTTTCAACTGTTCAGGTTTTCTCAGAATAATTGGCTCATATTTTTGGTCTGCTCCTCTTAAGATTTGTAGTTTTCTGGCAAATCAGTGAGAACTGAATTCATTAAATAATGATAGCCCTTTAAGTTTCAGTCTTCCTATCTTTCAGGAAACACATGGTAAAACAAAACACTTTATTCTAGCAACTTTTTAAAATTATACAAGCAATGTTTAAAATGTATCCCTGGTTTGGTTCCTTTGACCCCCCCCAATAAATTTTGTCTTTTTCCAGATTTCTTGTGCTGCAAAGTTGAGAGATTTAATTGAGTGTCAAGTCGATTTTACAAGGAACTGAGAGATTCAGGGGAAGAGACGTTTAGTGCTGCTTATGCCAAGTCTGTTTGTATTGTTAATAGTACAACAGGTAGTTCATAGGTTCATAGATTAGTAATAGGCTAACTTCCCTTGTGGGCCATTTTAAACCTAGCCAATTACTCCATGTGAGAATCAAACCCTTTTGATGTAGAAAGCTGTGGGTTCTAGTCCCACAGTATGCAGATAGATTGTTGATACTGTACTGTGTTGTACTTTAAAGGGAGTGGATGCTGTAGCCCTGTGAATGTCCTCCTTTAGAGAAGTTACCTAGTAACAATGAACCTGTTATCAGTTTGCCATCCATTCCCTATTGCAATATTATTAGCTGATCATTTTTTACAGTAACATAGGCAATTCTTCAAGGGCAGCAAGCACTTTATTTGTAGATGCAACAATGAAATATAAAGTTGTTTGCTAGCAGCAACCTCTACGTTAGTTACAGATCCCGTTAATGTGGAATGATTTAGACGACTTTTGCTTTTTCATAGATTGTGCATATTTACTTATATTGGGGGATTGTAATGACAGAAGTTTGAGTAGATTTTTATAATGGAAATGTTCTAAATTGGGAAGTTATGTCATTATTGGTTCACAAATTTTGTTTCATTGCTTACTGGAAAAATGCTCAAAACAATTTTAAAACATGCTCTATCAAGTGTGCTGTATTATACAGTATTATATAAGGAATATAATTTAATACAATCAGGAAGGTGAATCAAAGAATGCATACATGTATGCATGGCTCTAAAAATGTAAAAGGAGCCTATGGTTTGAAAACAGCCCAGAGGTAAGCTTAGTCCTTCACTGGCCAGATGCAAAATGAATGTGGGTTTTTATGCCCTTTCAATGAATGTGAGTTTCAAGGGCAGAGACGTTTACTGCTCATGCTAAATCTGTTTTCATTGTGAGACTGTATTGTTTGTTTAGCAAATGGCTATCGGCGTTTGTGCTATTTTATTTCAATATCTGTAATCATTGTAGAAGTAAATAAGAAAACAGTATGCGCACTGACAGGTTTGAACAGTGTTTATGGTAACTGAGGAGAACCAGCCAAGTAATGGAACACTGGAGTGGCTGGGAGGGGGCTGCTGCTGGAGCGGTAGGAGGGTTGCTGCAGGAGGGGCTGGTCTGGCAGGGCACGATCTATTACCCGGCCTAGGGTCCCATTTAACCGTCATCCAGCTCTGGTATTTTGCACTTTTATTTACTATAAAATGATCAGAAGTTGGAATGAAACAACAAAGTGCCAGTTGTAAAAAATAATAAGCACTTTCATTCTGCGTTTAACAATAAAGGAAAGAAAGTGTTTGTTATTTTTTACAATTGACACTTTGCTGTTTCATTCCAACTTCTGATAGTTTATGTTTTTCACTATTAATAATTAATAATAATTAGTAACAGTCATATTTTTGAACATGTCAGTGCAGTTCTGTGGATTGCAGATCTTGACTGAAGTGATAGCAGGCCACCCAGGTACATTCTGGGCAGTCATTTATGAAGTAACAGTAAAAATGATGGTGATGATGGTGATGATAAAATAAAACTGAATGCAAGGCAAGAAACTGGAATAACTTTGCTGTCACTGTATTTTCAGAAGTTAATATAGTTTCTTCCTTGCCTTAACTCATTTTTTTCATTAATGCAAGTTAGCCCCAGTTTTGTTATTTTTAAAGTCATGCCAGAAACATTAATTTATTTAAAAGAATAATAAAAAATACTGGTTGATTTTCATTTTGCTTATAGAAAAGTTAATAAAGCTTCTTACCTGACTTTGAACCTTGGTTCTCCCGTTCGATTCTCGACTTGGCTTGGGAGTGCCTTCTGTGTGGAGTCTGCATGTCCTCCCCACGGTTGGGTAGCGTTTGAAAGACATGCGTGCGTAAATGGGCGTGCCTTTAGTTGAAAGTTGGGCGTCGAGCAGGCACCTCTGCATTTTGTAAAAATCTACTGCCAATCATTAGCGGGCTGGAGTTCCGCTGTGGCGACCCCTTACTGGGAAAAAAGCCGAAAGACAAACAACAACAACAACCTAACTTTGAACCTTAAGTTAGGATATTTATTATTACTGTTTTTTTTTCAAGTTGCCCAGTTTATATTGCACTTTTTTTAATTTAATTGAATGAATGAAAAAAAAATGCAACAGGTCAAGCTTGAAAGTGGTAAAAAGCTTTTGCTCACAGTTCTTATTTAAACTTCAAAACCTCATAGCTCAAGGGATAAAGCCAAAAACTTAATGGGGCAGGATAAAGATCAAAGGTCCAGAATCAGGGACAGATTTTAAACATAACATTGTTCTTATATGCTTTGATGCTAGAGTAACAGGTTTTGCATTAGCCTGCATTTTCTGAAGGATATGAAGTCTAGAAGTCTGAAACTCAAGTGTCTATCATTAAGTTTTGCAATCCTCATAAATTTGTGAGAAAATCCCACACATTATGAGGAACAGACCAAAAATATGGCACAAAATCAGGGACGATCAAACATATGCTCTCATCTCTCAACCTCTTAGGGCAAGAATTGGGAGAAAGAGTGTGAAGGGCTCAAAATCATGGGCAAATTTTAAGCTTTACTCTTGTCACCAAAGCAATGGATGCAGGTAAAACAGTTCACACCACATTACCTTGACCTGGCCAAGCCTTTTGACACAATCCCCTACTCAGGTATAGTACAAAAGATGAATAATCTAGGAGCAACACTTACATCACCGGCTGGATTGCCAACTTGCTCACAGGATGCAGGAGATCAAAATAGGGGAAGTTACCTCTAGAAAGAGACCAGTCACCAATGGAGTCCCCCAGGGTTTGGTGACGAGACTTTTTCTGTTTGGCATATACATCTCAAAAGTAAAAGGAAATATCAAAGGGATTTGGCTGGTTAACTTTGAGATGACTGCAAGCTAGGAGCAATTATTGAATCCCCAAATTACTTAATCTTCATGCAGGAAGGTTTGTCCCAAACAATAACTGGTGTCAGAATCATGAATTGAAACTAAACTCCAAAAATACATTTGCATATCCTTTGGGAAATCATCTACTCCAGGGAACAGCCAAATTGACAATACCCCCTGAGAACTAACCCAGTTGTTTGGCATTTAGGAACTTGTGTGTACAGTGACCTAACATTTGTCCAACATGTTCCTAGAGTCATAAGAAATTCTTTCCATATTGCACAGCTTATAAACAAATTGATTGCAACCAGATCTAGAAATGTTATTGTTTCCATTTGCAAAGCCCTCATTAGGTCAATCATTTTGTATAATGACCACTTTGGCATGTATCTGTCCAGACCCATGTAACAATTGGAATACCCACAGAGATACCTTACTAAAAAGATACAAGTCCTACACAGTAGGTCTTGAATGGACTACCTCAAAGATTTATCACTATACTCAGTATCCTACAGAATGCTTAGAGGTGACCTGTGTCTGGCATCCAAGGTATCCTCTGAACTAATACTGATGAACCTACTGAACATCAACAAGTCAAATGGCATCAGAAATACTCAATCCAGGTATCTAAACTGAATGTTGTGGAGAGATGGATATATATCACAGAGGCTTCCACTGTTTCAGAACAAACTATCCTTCAAGTAAAACAAAGCTCATCCATCCATATTCAGCTGCAACTTGGATCTAAGGATGGGTAATAGAAAATGTACTCCAGGATTGCCCCTCGTGCCACTAATGGATAGTGGCAGTTCCTAAATGCCGCATCCTTACATGGGTCCCCTCAAATTATCTATGGTATGACCATAGTTATTCTCACTAGGACTAATATACAATTATCAGCCTTGGTATAGGTAAGACCAATCAGGAAATGATAATTCAAGCACCAAAAGGGAAATTGGCTAAGCTTAAAATGTCCTCCAAGTGAACCTATGCTGTGGTAGTAAATAGTTTTAAAAAATTGCCCTTTTTAGATGACTAAGTGCCCCTCTCACTCTCTGCTCCCCCCAACCTTCAACAGCTTATGGTGCCTCTGTCGACAGACCATGATGCTTTGCCAGAGATGGCCTGTATCTGCCTACCTTGGGCTTCAGGCTTCTGGCAAATGCTCTTGCCTCCCCCTAGTGCTTTTTTTAGGCAATGTCATGAGGGCAAAACTACCAACATGAAAATTTCATCAAAACGCAAATTAAAGGTCATGCTGCTAAACGCTAGGAGTCTAAACATGAACCTGCAAGCATTCTAAACCATGGAAGATGCTGACATTTGTGCAGTCACAGAAACCTGGCGCAAAGCTGCAAAGAACACCCCACCCATACCAGGTTACTTATCAAATCATACATTCATACCCCAAACTGTGGGAAGCAAAGCAAAAGGAGGTGAAGTTTCAATATATACTAAAGACATGCGCACCTCCAGGCTGGTCAAACAGTATGACACACAGGAGACACTCCAGGCGCAGTCAACTGTAGACAACACCCCTATTCAAATCATAACTAGCTACAGACCCACAACCTTGACTCAAGAAGCCCACTCCACCTATCTGGACCTCTTCAAATCTATCAAGATTCAGTCATTTACCCTGATCCTGGGTGACTTTAACTATCCAGCCATAGATTGGAAGAACTACTCATGCCAAAACACAAATTCCCAGAAATTCCTTGATTTCATTAATACAGCCAACCTGCTGGTAGACAGGTTCAGTGAAAATTTCACTTCTCTGTTCCCCCATCAGTAAATCAGGACATCTCCAGCACCTGCCACCCTCTCCCCTTATCTCTAAAGAACAAGCCATCTCTGTTCACTCAAAGGCAAAAATCCAGCCTCCTTGGGACCCGATAACATCCCAGGCTGCATCCTACGTAAATCCAGGCAGGAACTTGCAGCACTATTAGGCACCCATATTCAACCAAAGCCTGGGAACTGGCTTCATCCCAGCTAAGTGGGGGACAGCCACCATCATCCCTTTGCACAATGGTGGAGCGTCCAGCGAGCCAGGAAATTATAGACTCATCAGCCTAACTAACCTGATCTGCAAGACCATGGAACAGATTATCAAGGACTTCATTAACAGAGACATTAGCAACTTCCAAAAACTCAATCCCATACAGTTTGGTTTCATGAAGGGGAGGTCATGCCTGTTAAATTTGGTTGACTTCTTTAAAGCAGTCACCAAAGCTATGGATGAAGGGAAGATGGTGCACACTGCCTACCCTGACCTGGCCAAAGCCTTTGATACTATTCCCCACTCAGGTATAATAGATAAACTCTCTCAACTAGGCATCAGTCTGTATGTTACCAGATGGGTAGCAAACTGGCTCACTGATAGAACCTACCTAGTCAAAATAGGGGAAGCCACCTCAAGCAGTAGACCTGTAATGAGCTGTGTACCCCAGGGATCAGCTTTGGGGCCTCTGTTGTTTGGGATATACTTTTCTGAGGTGCAGGCCAAAACCAGTGGGCTGTGGCTAACCAAGTTTGCAGATGACTGCAAGCTGGGCACTATCATCAATTCCCCTAGTGATGTGGGCAGCCTCCAAGAGGATCTCACCCATACAAATGACTGGTGCCAGAAACATGGTCTCAAAATGAATGCCAAAAAATGCATCATCATCCCCTTTGATGAGAGTGACATCCTCACAAATTATCACATTAATTTCAAAGTCCTAAGCATGCAATCAGTCATGAGGGACTTGGGCAACTAGGTTGAAAGCAAACTGACTTTTGACCACCATATTGGCTCCATTGTATGGAAAGCTTTCTACATGGCTTACCTCATAAGGAAGTGTATCTCATCTAGGTGCAAGGAGGTCATAACATCCCTGTATTCTTCCCTTATACGAAACATCATTGAGTACAATGCCTCTTTCATCATGTACCTCATTAAGCACACACAGCAGTTGGAGAGACCACAGAGGTTCCTCACCCAGAGAATCCAGGGCCTGAAACATCTACTCTACACAGATAGGCTAAATGCCCTGTCCATCTGCTCAGTCTGATACAGACACCTCAGAGGTGACCTGTGTCTGGCATACAAGGCAATCTCAGACCCCGCCTTGATGGGACTGCTGCATACCCACAAGTTCCCCAAGTCAAGCTTCACTCAAGTAAGCCGCACGTGTGACCTCAACCTGGTCTGCAACATCAATAGGACTTGTTTCAGGACAGATTTGTTTCCCATAGGTTCCCCTTCTGTGGAACAGACTTCCTCTCTACGTTAATCAGAGTACCTCATTATCCCTTTTTATGTGCAACCTGGTTAACTGGATAGGGAATAGAAAATACACCCCTGGGATTCCACCTGTGTCCATGCCGGACAGGGGCATCAGGTGCTGACTTGTCAGAACATGGGCTAAATTCTTGGCTAGGCCTGTAAGGGACTCAGGGCCAATAGCTTAGTAACTTCCTATGAACCTATGACCACTGGAACCCTTATAAGCCTAGCCATGCAACCCAACTTTATCCCATGATTATTGTGCCTTAGAGGTTATTTTAAGGGGTTTATGTTAGTTAGTACATAATTTTATGAATGCCTCTGTCTATCAGAGACATAGCTGTCAGAGCAGGAGTGAATTTCTGATTTCCAATCTACTGGTCCATGTTGCACATGAATAAAGTTAGGGAAGGGCTCTGCTTCACAAGGATGGGAAGCCTATTCCTGAGAATGTGGATTCTGTAAGATACATACCTGCACCTTCAAGTCCTATTTAAATCACAACTGCAGTTTAAATCCTTCGATCTAGTAGTTCTGGGACTGTTTGTTTATTGGCTATGCAAAGGTCCTTCACAGTAGGATCCAAGGATGCCTTGTATGCCAGACATAAATCACTGCTCAGCAGTCTGTAAGGGATAGAGCATTGAGGAGATTTGCATAGGACATTACACTTATGTCCTGTATTCTTTTTGTGAGAAACCTCTCTGGACATCCAGTTGTTGCATGTGCCTGATCAGATACATCCTCAAGGAGGCATTATACTCAATGATGGATCTGATGATAGCTAAGTAGAGAAGTATGATGACTTCCATGGACCTAGATGCCATGTCCTTGCTTATTAGTTGAGTGGCATAGAATGCATTTCATACAACCTTAGATATATGCTCGTCAAAAGTGAGGCTACTCTATGAGTCTCCAAATACCTGACTACTGTGTCTACTCTTAGAGGTGTTTCATCAATGAGGTAGTTTCCCTGGGTGGTGGACTTCTCAAAACATACTATCATGCATTTATTGGCCTTGAGTTTTAAGCTGTGGATTTGGCACCAGTCATTTGTCTGTGTTAGACCTTCCTGTAAGATGTTGGTATCTTGTGGTTTTCTATGATTGCTCCTAGCTTGTAATCATCTGCAAACTTGGTAAGCCTGAGGTCCTTGACATGGGCCTTGACTTCCAAAAGAAATAGATGCTAAAGAAGAGCAGACCCAGCAGAGAACCCTGGGGGACACCACTGGTGACCAGCCTCTTTGTGGAGGTGGTCTCTCTAGTATTAATTTCCTAGGTTCTGTCTGTGAGCCTTCTGGTGATCCAGTGAGTTACATAAGGGTTTATTTTTAATTCCATGAGTTTGTTTACAATCTGTTCTATCTCTATTGAAATTATGTTCTTCTGAAAAAAAATCCCTTATATAAGTGGCCATAATCAGTAACTATTTGAAATTTTGGGAACTGCTAGACTGAGTCACAAAACACAGAGAATGAATGGCCAATGGATTTACATATACTAAATCCGAGCTAGCCATTTCTCAGAATACTCCCTTTTCTGCAAGGTATGGTAATCTTGGAGTTGGTACATATAAGTTTGAGGGGGGGGGTGTAGGAGCTTGCCTCCCTGCAAAAACGAAATGTAAAGGAAAAGAATGATTTTCGGACTCAATGTTTTCCTGGGTTTTCCATCTTTTTTTGGCTTGTCGACACTCAGCATTTCAAGTGCCAACATTTCCAGAGGGAGCCCCATAATCACTATTCAGTCAAGTTCTGTTTCAAGTCTTGACTTTAATCTGTTTTGTTCTCTCCATTGAAATTATTAGTATTCCATTTCCACTGATGTAAATCTGCATAATTATCTGCCAGTCTTCTGCTTCACACACTGTTCTCCACCCTGGCCTATAGTCTGAAATCATCTCTGGGCACTGCTTCTTAGTGAGAATCATTTATAACTCTCATTTCTAGTTTAGCATCTTCTATGAATGCTATGTTCATTTTCTTTCTAGAATGATTTTGGAAAATCTTATGTTTAGTAAGGTAAAATCTCCCCAACATTCCATCTGAAAAATCTGATTATGTGCCCAGTGCTTTCCTGTCTCAGTCTCCTACCCCCTCCTATCACAACACTTACTGTTCTGCATAATTGCACTTTTCTTCAATGGATATAACTGTACTTTGACATCATCTACTCCCAGGCTTCACTATTTGTCCTCAGTGTTTTTGGAAGTTTCTGGAATGGTCTTTATCCTTCTTCACTTTTCTCAATCATCACCTTGCAGCTTCCTTGATTATTCCATGTATACATCAGATAGATTGAGACTCTCATTACAGGTTACAAAATCTCTTCTCCGTTTTCTACTACTGTTTCCTCTGTCATTCCCTAAAGTCCTCATTATATACATTCATGAGTATGCACTAACATGTCAACATGCAACAGGTACCAGGCTCTGGGCCTATGTTGCCCCCTACCCTTTAAAGTAAGAAGGATGTAATTGCTGACCTTCAAAGTTGATTTTTTTTTATTGGCATTATTACTAAAATATGTTTAGAAATTAGTATTTCAATAATACATATACCCCTTATAATCAAGTGTTACACTTAACTCATTACAGCTGAGTGCACCTCCAGGAGTTTCTGCAGTTACCTCCCACTAACACCTCTAGGAGTCAAATATTGTTTGCTCATATCTGCATCGATAATTCCAAAATCATGCTACATACAAGCTATCAGAAAATTTCATCTTAAAGCATAAATGGTGGCAAACACAATTGCATTTATACTTGACCTCTGTCTAATGCAGCTAAAGTGATGTTTAATATTATTAGCATATTGTTTGTATTGTAATCATTTTCATATTTCTCTAAATATCTCAACATTCAGATAACACAGACAGAACTGCATAGCCTTATACGAAAGCTCACAGCTTTATTTAGAAAATCCTGCTGGTACTATATGCCTTGCCTGAATGGTTGTTACTGAGATATGATAAGATGTTTATACAACATTACAAAATGAATATTCACTGCCTCTATTTTGGCTTATAAAATTCAGTTTATAGCATCAGACTAAATGAATGCCATTAATGTTAAGATTAATTTATCCAGAATAGTTTGCCATTTGCAGTTTTCTAGTAATACCTGTGGTTCTAGAGATATAAATATTTGTTTGAACTGTAACATGATAACTTCATTTTGTGCAAAAAACACAAACCATACCCACTGGGAGTTAAAGGTGCACACTCAAAAAGAGCAGCTGTACTGGAAGGAATGAGTTAAATTAATTAGTTCTGACTGATTTGCTGGATTATGACAGTGAAAAGTGCTAACATTTTGGCTCTGCATCCATTCTCTATATACCCCATAATAACAATACTCTGTCAGTACCTACTTTTATAACTAAAATATAGTTGTTTCAGAACAGACAAATGTTTTGCAGCATGCAAATGTATAGCAATAAAACTGCATTTCAATCAAGACAAAATCTTCCAAGGCTGAGGATGTATTGCATAGTTCACCAACAGCAATGTCACATGATCCCTATGAGCAGACAGTATGTTACTTCTATGTAAGACCCATGTAAAGTGTCCTTTATGCATCCACTATATTAATGCTTGCTTTAAACCAAGGGCCAAAAATAATTATTTAAAGGCAACACTAGGTTCATAGGTGTGTACTAGGCCAACAGCAATGGAGCCTTTACAAGCCTAGCCCATAGAAGTGACCTGGCATCATGCTGCCATTAGTTCCCAGTGCCTCTATCAAGTAGAGCCACGGAGTGATCCCAGGGATGAACTTTCTATTTCCCATCCACTCATCAAGATTTCTCTTGAAGAGGACTAGTGATGTGCTCTGCTTGACATGTAAGGGACGTCTATTCCAGAGCATGGGCAGTCTCTGGGTTATGAACCTGTCCCTCCAGCATGTTCTGTTGATTGTGGTAATGAGGTTGAGGTCCCTGGAGCATGTGGTGTGGAGGGATTGAAATTTCTTTAGGTGTAACATTTCTAGCAGGGCTGGGTCAGACATGGCTTTGTAAGTCAAGCAGAGATCGCATCTTAACAGATATGAGACAGAGAAAAGCTGGAGTTTTTTGAGTCTGTCAATGTAAAGCATGCATTTAAGGCCTAGGATGCTCTTCGTGAGGTACATTTGTGGCCTTTCCAGCTGTTGCAGGTGTTTAGTGAGGTACATGCCAAATGGGGCATTATTCTCGATGATTGGTCTAACGAGGGAAGAGTAGAGAGAGATGATGACCTCTTTCTTCCTGGATGCAATACCCTTGGTAATGAGATGTGCCACATAGAAGGACTTTCTGACCACAGTGGCAATGTGGTGGTCAAAGAAGAAGTTGCTATCAACCTGTGTCCCCAGATCTCTTATAATGCCTTCAGTGTTCAGTGGGCTACCATCAATGTGGTAATTAGTGGGAGCTGAGTTTTTCCCAAAGGAAATGATGACACATTTTTTGGCATTAAACTTAAGGCCATGGTTTCAACCCCAGTCGTTGGTCTCAGAGAGACCTTTCTGCAGGATGTCTACATCACTTGTGGAGTTAATAATGGCTCCCACCTTACAATCATAAGGGAACTTGGTCAGCTAGAGTCCCTTCGTGTTGGCCTGGACTTCTGAGAAGTAGATGCCAAACAGGAGAGGACCCAGGACTTGGAGTCTGCTGCTTTCACACTGTGGGTTCTATCTGTAAGCCAGTTTGCAACCACCTAGTGATATAGGGGTTGATGCCTAGTTTGGTGAGTCTATCAATAATTCCTGAGTGGGAATGGTATCAAAGGTCTTAGCCAGATCAAGGTAGGCTGTATGAACTGCCTTGCCCTCATCCACAGCTCTGGTGACTGACTCAAAGAAGTCAACCAGGTTGAGCAGGCATGATTTACCCTTCACAAATCCAAACTGTGTGGGATCCAGAGTTTGGAGATTCCCTATATCCTTGTTAATAAGGTCCATGATGATGTGCTCCATAGCCTTACATATCAGACGTGTCAGGCTAATGGGGTGATAATTCCCAGGGTCTGTAGTCACTCCCCCTTTATGGGGAGAGATGACTGTAGCAGTGTGCCATTCTGTAGGGACAAAGCCTGAGGTGAGGCTGTGATTGAACAGGGTACACAGGTGTGTCAGTTCACTTTGTAGTTCATGTAGATCACAGCCAGTGATATTGTTGGGTCCCATGGAAGCTGTATTCTTGGCCTTGGCCAATGCAGCTTTAACCTGTGCTGCAGTAATGCTGGGTGCCTGGCATTCTTCCAGTACTGTGATTGGTCCTTTAGGAGGGGAGAGAGGAGTAAAGTTGGCACTGAATCTGTCAGCCAGTTACATTACTCTGACTTTACCTGCCCTACCAGCACTAATGTATAATATGCTGATAGTGGCCGGGATTCAGAAACATATTCACTGCGATGGTGGTGTGCCTCCTGCAGGATCTCATCCAGATGTAATGTGCGTCATACTTCATTATCAATTAATGATGTGAAAACTTGGAGTTTAAACTGTGGTTAATTCCTAACTCTTCTTATGCCCAGAAGCAGACTTGCACTGAGGGGAAAAACACAGTTGCAGCTGCATAATCAGACAAAATAACCTGATGAATTCTGATTTTGTATAAACTTCAGTGCATACAAATGCACTAAAAACAATGTGACTAGAAATGCAGCCATCTGCTTTAAAAGAGCCACTACTCTGATGAAGTCTTCATTTTCACCAGAATAAGGGGTGGACATGGGAGCATAAAACAGGAGGAAAAAGATGCAAAAACTGGGAAACCTATTTGGAAACTAGAGAGCTAATCTGGCAAATTAAACTAGATGCTTCAAGGAGTCCTGGAATGAATGAAAGCATTAGCATTAATAGTATATTGAAAATGAGAAGGAATAAGTTATAAACCTCTTTAATTTTCATGCATAAGTGTATAAATTTACAACTTTTAGGAATAGGTGGCCTATTCGAATCTAGTAGTTTTTAAAAAATGAAAAATAATATTTAACTAATTCAAATGAGAAAATTAATTATTAACATTAGGAATAATACAATGAATTAATACAAACTGTTTTTTAGTAGAACGGACAACTAATTAATTCCAACGGCAATTTCATTGGGCATTTTTTCTTCTTTTTTAAAACAATATGACATTTTATATTTAAAGAATTTTTTACAGTCACAAAACATGTTACTTTTATTGATGTGTTTTTAAATGAGTAGTTTTTAAGTTTATATAAATTTGTTACATAACAACATTTAGTGGAATTTGTTAATTTGAATGAATTTATAATAAGATTTAGGTTTTAATAACATTTACAATTGTATTTTTGTTGGTTGTTTTTGTTTTGTTTAGTATTTATCAGTATTATATTTGTTTCAAAATAAGGGAAATTTCAGTAACAATACTGCACAATTGCACTTTAAAAAGTTGATTGCTTTACCTTAATGACGAACTTAATTGTTCAATTGGCCGATCAACTAGTGTATAAAAGCAGTGTGGCCTCATTTGGAATTTAACCTTGAAAAAGCCTGGAATTGTCCAGGCGAAAGCGCTTGGTGTTTTGTGAATAAAAGCTTTGTGGTGGAACTTTTTGGACTGCTTTTTACCATCTTTGAAGGAAATTTAATACTTACGCAGCTGACTTTTTATTTGTTCTGTTTGGCTTACCAACTTACATTTAACAGCTGGTTAACAAGATTTTACTACATTTACTGAAGACTGCCATTTTCCGTTTTGGTTTTGGTCCGGGTCTGGTGAGCTCTTCCTGATTTTGTTCTGCTTTAAAAGAGCCACTACTCTGATGAAGTCTTCATTTTCACCAGAATAAGGGGTGGACATGGGAGCATAAAACAGGAGGAAAAAGATGCAAAAACCAGAGGAAATCACACAAAGGAAACAAGCAAGAAAAGAATGGGGACAGGGAAGGAGTTAGAGGAAGGGTAACTTTTTTGTGGGACAGGAAACTTTTCTTTTTTTTCAGGAAGGAAAGCAGGAAAAGTATATAAAGGAAGGTGAGGGTATGATAAATGGTTGAGGGTGGTTAGGAGGGGCAAACACACAAAACCATATCAAAGTCAAGTCTGACGGGGAAGATGCTGACCTAACATACTGCTGGGAGAGGACAGTAGAATTAGAGACTTTAGACAAGGAAAGGGAAGATACTTGTAATATGGATGACTGGACATCAAACAGGGGTGGGCAATTGCACAAAAGGGAAGACAATACTAGTATGTGGGAATAGGGTGTATTGGGTCTGCTATACCACCCTGCCTGTGATATTGACAGAAGAAGTCAGACAACACCCTGTCCATCTTCTCCACTGAGTCCTACTTGGGGTTTTGAGAGCAGGGTTGGCCAGGAATCCTACTATACTGCTTACAAGAAGATTTTTTTCCATGTGGCAAATGTGGGCATCCCTGTGCTAGTCCACCAGCTCTATCACCATTTCCATCTGCTCCCTGTAATTGACATATAGGCTGCACCTATTGCAGCCAATGGGGGGACCAATTGCACTCCCAGCTTGTGAATCACCACCAGGGGCATGAGAGGTTAGCTCATTACTCTTCCTATGTGCAGCCACCTGGCAGGGGGAGGCAGCCCTAGCTAGTTCTTAATTAGATACAGGGATTGGCTGGGTTCACTGTTTGATGGTGTAAACAGGCCTAGCCACTGGCACTGCTACTGCAGGTGCTGCACAAAATTGATAAAAGGGAAAGGATTAAAATAAACAAAACAAAACAATTAAAATAATTAAAAAAGAAAAGATAACATAAGAAGAAGAGACAGAGAGAGAAGGAGAGACTACATTAAATTAATATATGAACTGTATAAAAAATGTTACAAAATACAAATACAGCTGTAAAAATATAAAAAAATGGATGAGTAGCACAGTTGTCTAACACATAAAGGGTGCTATGTTATGATATACTGAGCTAGGAAAAGGAAGCCAACAAACTGCTGAAACACAAAAATTAAGTCAGCAGCACCAAGACCCACCACCGAAAGTTTCAGGAATCAAAAAAATATAAAACAAAACAATTTATTGAAGCACTTTTTGTTGCTTGTAATGTAGCAACTTCTTCAGAAAAGATACACAGTTTCAAACAGTAGTTTATAAGTAATTAAAACATATCATGTGATGACCTCACCTCTCAGTGAGTCAAAATCTTAAAGAGACATTTGCTAAAAAAACATGTATTCATGAAACCTGAATACAAGAGCTGCAAGTTTGTCAGTTTAAAAGTGTCATTAAAACTGTTATAAATAATTATACAAAAGGCATAAAACTGTTAGACTCAAACAATAACAAGGTTAGACTAAACTTCAAAGTTACAGAATAATCAACCGGGTATACTTCTCAAAAATATTATAGAGCTAGAGTGATAGGATTAAGTTCCAGCAAAGTACCAGTCACCATCTCAAACTTCTTAGTTTTAGAAGACAGGCAATGTTACAAGCATCATTTAAACCTGGTACAATGAATGCATTCATCCAACTCGTGTTCCTCTAAAAGTAAATTCAGTGGGCCACCTCTCAAATTGGCTTGAACTTGATCTATAGCTTTGGAAGTAAATTTGTGGCCCTCATTATTTGCTATATGTCTTGCTAGTGGGTTGCCAATTTTATTAACTGAAATAGCATAGGTGTGTTCATAAACCCTGTCTCGCAGTCTACGTTCAGTCTTCCCCACGTAGAATGCGGGACAGCAGACACATCTTGCTATGTAAACAACCAATCTAGAATTACAGTTGAGTTTAAATACAACCCACTAGCAAGACATATAGCAAATAATGAGGGCCACAAATGCATTCATTGTACCAGGTTTAAATGATGCCTTCTGTATAATTATTTATAACAGTTTTAATGACACTTTTAAACTGACAAACTTGCAGCTCTTGTATTCAGGTTTCATGAATACATGTTTTTTTAGCAAATGTCTCCTTAAGAATTTGACTCACTGAGAGGTGTGGTCATCACATGATACATTTTAATTACTTATAAACTACTGTTTGAAACTGTGTATCTTTTCTGAAGAAGTTGCTACATTACAAGCAATGAAAAGCGCTTCAATAAATTGTTTTGTTTTATATTTTTTTGATTCCTGAAACTTTCGGTGGTGGGTCTTGCTGCTGCTGACTTAATTTTTGTGTTTCAGTAGTTTGTTGGCTTCCTTTTCCTGGTTTATCTGGAGTATGGCATCTGGAATCAGCAGCAATCCAAGCAGTCCCACACTTTTCAGTTCACAGCTGCAACTGTGAAGTTTAGTCTAACCTTGTTATTGTTTGAGTCTAACAGTTTTATGCCTTCTGTATAATTATTTATAACAGTTTTAATGACACTTTTAAACTGACAGACTTGCAGCTCTTGTATTCAGGTTTCATGAATACATGTTTTTTTAGCATATGTCTCTTTAAGAATTTGACTCACTGAGAGGTGTGGTCATCACATGATATGTTTTAATTACTTATAAACTACTGTTTGAAACTATGTATCTTTTCTGAAGAAGTTGCTACATTACAAGCAACGAAAAGTGCTTCAATAAATTGTTTTGTTTTATATTTTTTTGATTCCTGAAACTTTCTGTGGTGGGTCTTGGTGCTGCTGACTTAATTTTTATGATATACTGAGCTAACAAAGTAATCCTAAGGAAACCTGTTCACAGTGTAATACCTTCTGTGCCTATTACTCTTATGGTGAGGAGGGCTACTCTACCTACAAAATACTGTGACATCATTCATAGTTAGTATCAACACCTGCCTTTCTTTGCCTGTCATGCACTCTAACACTGGCATATCTGTATAGGACTACAACTCAAACTGTTACATGCACTATCTCACCTGACCAACTATTCTGCTATGATCCTAAATGCGTTCCATAAGAATGAAAAATAAACCGGCACCATGGCTCTCAAATCAGACTAAGAAGCTAATCCTTAGAAGGAACAAATCTTGGGCTAAATGGCGTACCACAAAAGACAACATTGATCACCAAACTTTTAGGCAACAAAGAAACATAACAAAAAAAGCTGTCCTACAAGATAAAAAGAACTTTTATATCCAACTTCAAAAATCATCCCTTCAGCAACCACAAAAGTTCTGGTCTACTATAAACAGACTACTATCCCCAGGTAAAGTAGCCACGCCTAATCCACTAGGCTCCAACTCTGACTGTCCAACACAAACAGCAAATGCTTTTAATACTTTCTTTACTTCTGCTGTACTAAATCTAGCAAATCAACAAAACCCTGATACCTCCAATTTGCCCAGTACAAACTCCACTCCTCCCCTTTTCCACCTTGAACCTATACCCACCTCCTATATCTCTTCCCTACTTCAAAAATTAAAACCTACTACCCCCTCAGCTGATAAATTACCAGCAGAATACCTCCAACTAGGAGCCTTAGCCATTGCCTACCCAATCTCCATATTGATCAATAGAACCATAAAAGAAGGCACTATCCCATCCATTTGGAAAATCTCACACATTATTCCTCTTCACAAAGGTGGTGACTCCACTGAGTACTCTAACTTTTGTTCCATAGCTCTACTGTCTCCACTTGCTAAAATAATGGAGAAATGTATTCACAAACAATTAATAACCCACCTACTCCGCTATAATCTCTTAGCTAACTGTCAGCATGGCTTCCGGCCATTCCACAGTACCACCACAGCCTTGCTATCCTTTACCAACTGCATAAACAAAAATCGCAACAATAATATTCTTTCCTCAGCATTCTTTGTAGACCTATCTAAAGCCTTCGACATGGTCAACCATCAACTTCTCCTCCACCTACTAAAGTCGCTATCTCTTTATAATCCTGCTATGAACTGGTTTACATACTACCTGGAAAACCGAAAACAAGCAGTTCTCTGGCAAAACCATCTTTCAGACCTCCTTCCCACCTCCCTAGGTGTCCCACAGGGCTCCATTTTAAGTCCACTATTGTTTTCCATTTTTATAAATGACCTTCATCTCTCTATTCCCCTCTCTATCTGCATTCAATATGCTGATGACTCTACAATCATTTGTTCTGCTTCATCCCAAACTGAACTTCATTCTCTCACACAAAAATCCTTCACCACTATAGAACAATGGTTCTCCAACCACTGTCTTCTTCTCAACCCAAAACAAACAAACTATTGCTCTTTACACCCTCTCACTTGTCTCCCCCTCTTTATTCCACACTTACATCCAACCATTATTTCTCCAGACCCCACCACCACACTCCTAGGTATTACAATTGATAATCAACTAAAGTTCGACACTCACATAAACACTACAATAAAATCTATTAACAAAAAACTTGGATCCCTCTATAGAATCAAACATTTTCTGACACCACTAGCCAAAACCACAATAGCTAGAACCCACTTAATCTCTACCCTATTATACGCTTCCCCCATTTATACCAATCTGTCTAAAAATAATCTCAACAAACTAGCTAGATCATATAATAATATTGCCAGATTTGCCACTAACTCTCGATACAGGACTCATCACTGTCAGAATCTAAAACAACTAGGCTGGCTTGAATTACCTCACCTATTACAATTTAACCAACTTATAATTGCCCATAAAGCCCTACACCAACCCAACAACACCCCTATTCTCTCTACCCTCATAACGCCATATAATAACTTGAAAAATCTACTCTCCACTAACAAAATGTTGATTCACACTTCCTTATCAAATAATTTAGCAGGGGACTCCATATTCTCTAATTCAGTTGGTAAAATATGGAATCACTTACCACAAAACCTTACAACCCTAACCTCTCTCCCACTATTCAAAACTAACCTAAAACATTTCCTCTCAAACCACTGGTTATGCTCTTGTACCAACCCTGACTAACTGGTGTTTTCAAACTATCTGCTACCATCAAAACATAATATTCTCTTTCAGAACTCCTCAGGGGACCTATTTTCTAAACTAACCTTCCTTTCTCAATTCCTTACACTGTCTTTCCTGAGTACTACATACCATGCTGAACACTTCTACTCATTTTCTTTCAGTGCTTTTTGCAAATTTTGTTACATTGAAGATGATTAATTCTATTTTATGTCGTGCTAATTTTTTTTTTGTATTAGATGTTTCTGTTTCTGTATATTTTTCAATATGTATTATAGAATGTCTTTTAACTTGGAGCTTTTCTCCCCGGGCCTCCACTGAAAATGGACATGTATCCAGTTGGACTAGCCCGGTTAACAAATGTAAAATAAAATAAAAATAAAATAAATCATTTAAACATCAGTACTGATACCTCTGTACCTATACAGAACCAACCTTACCATAGCTGAGTTACTTGATATGCAGGTAGCTATCACAGAATTAAAGCACCAATATGAAAGCAGTTTCTTAGACTAAGATCAATTAATGTACTACTCAGCCATCTGAGTTGTAGCTGCTAAAGAAAGTAAAGACATACACAGGCCTGTATCCGGAAAGTCATTCTTTCCTCCTCTGGTATAGGAGACAATTTCTACTTTCCTCAACAGCATCTTGAGTTACAGGGAAAATTGACTTATTTAGTTCATGCCTTCAGCATAGTAATGAAGAAGCCAAATATCCATTAAGGTAGACAGGTATACTTACAATACATCTCTGGTGCCATTGCTCTGAACATTTTTCTCATTGGCTCAAAAGGCCAGGGTGGCACTCCAACAGATCACTGTAGTGGTGATGGCAATGCTCACCAGGGTGAGGTATGTTAGTGGTTTTGGAAAGAGTACTGGCAAGACAGTGAGAGACATTCACCTTATACTGGTGACTCTTACAGGAGTCCCCAAGAAAGCACTCTCAGTAGTCCTTAGCAGTAAATAAAATATTGACCATATGATGTAACCTTAACGTAAAGGCATGGTGGTACAGCAGTTGTGTTGTTGCCTCACAGCAAGGGGTTCTCATGTTTGATTCTCAACTTGAGCGCTTTCTGTGCGGAGTCTGCATGTCCTCCCCGCAGTCGAGTGGCCTCCAAAAGACATGTGTGAATGGGAGTGCCTTCGCTGAAGGTTGGGCATTGGGCTGGCAACTCGGCACCATAAAAATATACTGCCAATCGTTAGCGGACCAGAGTTCCACTGTGGTGACCCCTAACCGAGAAAAGCCGAAAAGACAAACAACAACATGAAGTAACCTTAATATAGGACCAGTGTTTTTATAACAAAAGTATTTGCAGAAACCACATGTAGGTGCACCAGGGCATTTGAAAGTGGTAGTATTTATAAACTATAAAATTAGCTTTTTAATAGCACTTTAAAGTTAATATTTTTCTTGTCAACAAAGTTTGGAGCCTGTCTTAAAGCTTGATGTAGGTCTGGATTTCCATTTATTATTTTCCAATTATCTGTAAACGATGCCTTCTAATATCTATCATCCCTACTTTAAGCTATAAGACAAACCCCAGATTTTGTAAACTCCGAGTAGGAATAGCATTATTCCTACATGGAGTGAATGGTGTCCATGTACACATCTCCCTCTCAGCAGAGCACCTTGCATATTAATGAGGTACACTACTGAGACAGAGCCGTGTACATGGATACTGAATCAGTCCAGGGGCCATGTTACAGTAATGCTCACAGATCTGTAACACACCCCCTGCACTGTACAAGCACTGTACTGCACTTTACAATGGAAAAAGTGTTCACGAACACTGAAATAATGAATGGCAAGTGAATGTTAAGCCGGTGTGTGTGACAGGTACTGTCACACACACCCTGTGCCGTACAGCACTTTACAATAAAGAAACTGTCCTCAGACACTTAAAAGATGAATTAGAAGTGAATGTTATGCAGGGGGTGTTCTCATACCTCTCAACTTCTCAGTGCAAGAAATCTGGACAAAGCCAGAACGAATGGGGGGGGGGCAAAATGTCCAAAAATAGAGATAGAATTTAAATATTGCTCCTATAAAATTAGAAAGTTGGTAAAATAGCAGGTTTTGCATTATTATGTATTTTCTGAAGGATATAAAGTCTGAATCTCAAATGTCTGCTATTATTTAGTATTATTTAGTGACTTCAATATTCAATGATTTGCCAGAAAACCACAAATTTTATGAGGAACAGACAAAAAAATATGAGGCAAAAATTTGGGCATTCTGCAAAAATCTGTACAGTTGAGAGGTATGGGTGTGTTACGGATACTGTAGCGTACCCCCTGCATTGTGAAAGCACTGTACGGCACTCTACAATAACAATGTCCTCAGACGCATACCTCTTAACCTCTTAGAGCAAGAAGTCTGGACAAAGCCATTAGTAAAAGTGGGACAAAAGCCCCAAAATAGGGACAGTTTTTTAAATATTGTTCTTCAAACTTCGAAAGTTGATAGAATGACAGGTTTTGCATTAGCATGGATTTTCTGAAGAGTATGTCGCCCGAAACTAAATGCCTGTCATTATTTTCTAACTGCAGTCTGTAATGATTTGACCAGTGATTTGCCAGAGAAATATAATTTTATGAAAAGCACACCAAAAATATATGTCACAAATGTGGACATTGTGCGAAAATCTGTACAGTTGAGAGGCTGACCTGAAAATTAAGTAATGTCATGTAGGTGGTGTATTACAGTATCTGTAACACACACCCTGGATTGTGATGGTGCCGTATGGCATTAAAAAAATAAAGAAAGTGTCCTTGGGCACTGATTTCATCATTGAAGTGTGATGTTTCACGTAAAATTAATGGGTTATTTTTTCTTACTTCATTGTATTTAAAGTTGAAGTGCAGCTGAGTGGGTTTGCACAATGCGGTGCTTTGCTTAGCAGTGCTTAAACGTAATGAAAACCCATATAGAAATTTATAGCTGAAATCTTCACAGCTGAGTTAGCTGAGGGGTTAGAGTTATGGCTTCATGTGCAGTAGGTGCATGGTTCAAATACCAAGACAGGCCATTCAGCTTTTACATGGAAAATCCTTTTTATATATATTTTTTATTTATTTATTGATGTAGTAATTGATATTTGTTAACCAGGGTAGTGTAGCTGGTCCAGAATCTCAGTGTCAATAGAGATATGAGGTGAAAACCCTCATTTAAACACAAGTGTCTGATACAATACAGTCACACCCCAAGGTAATGTAAAGAAAGCACATAGAGAGACATCATGTAAAATAAAATATATACACTTAATTAATAATAATGTAGCAGTAATGAGTAATCAATATCCAAATCTTATTTTTCTTGAAATTAAAACTTTAGTCTGCCCTTCACTCAGTTCTCTTAAGCAGTGATAAGCCAAGCTAAGCAATGCTTAAACAGGACCTGTCTGAGCAATACTTAGCAATGCTTAGCTCTTCCTAGCTGGTTTCAGCATTTCTATTTCCATTCTTAGCAGTATTCAGCTTAGCTAAGCAGATTTGCACACTGCTAAGCACTACTCAACATTTGGCACTTTAAGCACTGCTCAACTCAGCTTAGCAGGTCTGTGCACTGCTGAGATTTGCTCAGCATTTTTGAAAATGGTCTGATGATGGCAAAGGGTGGGAATATGGCCTTATTTAAACCACACAGGTGGGAATACAGGCAGAACCTGTTAGAGGTTGATCCCTGTAGGAACTATGGCAGGTGCTGGTGAAGGACTGAGATTTTGAATGCAGTGCTAAGGCATGTTGGAGTCCAGGGTCATGGCTGGGCTCTTCATAAATAACCATGCTGACAGACTGATGCAGGATCTGTACCAGGGCTCAGAATACAAGTCTGAGGCCTGAGACAATTTGGCACATGAGCTCACCAATACCACTGGCATCATCCATGCTGGTGAGCAGGTCCATCATCGTTATGATGACCTGAGATGGAGGAAGGGGTGCTCTTGGCCCAATGGATCCAAGATGCTTGGGACTAGAATGCTAAATATATATATATATATATATATATATATATATATATATATATATATATATATATATATATATGTGTAGAGTCCAATAAATAAGAAAATGTAATTGTTTACTGCCATTAGGTATAGTGTGGTCTGAGTGTACTGAATAAATGTGTTGTTAGACCAACATTGATATAAGTAACTAATACCAGGTACTGTGTAATACAGATGAAGGCAGCAAACAAGCTACTATCAATGAAAGGAAGCCAATAATGTCGTAATACTGTGTAAAAATGAATCTGTTAATAAAGTATGCTGTGCTTGTTACTGTGAAAGCAACAACTGACATACAACTGAATTTACAAGTTAGAATGTATAAGCCACTGTGTCATGTTACCCTAAATAAAGTTATTACCACAAACTGTTGTGTTTAATCTGTGCTTCACCCTAAATAAAGTTATTACCACAAACTGTTGTGTTTAATCTGTGCTGTTGTTGAAGAAATACAAGCATGCATGTGCTACATAGCAAATATGGCTATGAGAGCATGAAGTCCCTGTGGTTTGTCTCCTAGGCAGCTGTCATGCCAAACTTTAGATGTGAAGCTGTAAAACAAGACACAATGAAAAGTGATATATGTTCTGCACTAAGCTCTGAACCTTGAATAGTAATGTGTAATGTATTACAGTGTGTTCCCTGCAGTAGTGTCTTGTGTTAACCTTTGCAATTCAGCTACATGTATTTCTGAATGTAGGTATGTTGATGCAGGCAAGTATGAGACTGTAATAGGTGGACACTGCAAACATATGATGTGAAAATGTATATAGGTTGGGTATGCAACCCAGCAGCCTGCAATGATCTGTACAGATCACACATAATCACATCCACTAGGTGTTAAATGTGTACACCTGCATGCAAAGTATTAATACACAGTTCACTAACTATCTATTACACATGACACTGTGACACTCCACTTATATTACAGGGTCAGAATGTGAAATACATATATCTCTTATTAATATTTGCACACACAGACCACAGTTTGGATCCAAGGACTGGCACAAAGATGTGTTCATAGTGACACACAAGTAATCCTGAGTATTTGTAGAAAATGTCAGGTAGTGTTAACAGATATTTTCTCCACAGGGCTCACTGGTAAAGAAATATTTGTATTAGCTGTATGAATGTCATACTAATAAACTGTGTACAAATGTTCCAGTGCCCAGCCCCATGCCTACAAAAGACAGAGGGTAGCTATATACAGTATGCAGTCTTCCCAATACATATCTCTCAAGTGTCATGCTGTCAAGGCTACTGATCACTGTTGCCAATAACCTTGGACACAGATATAAATCCAGTAAAAGTATGCCATTAGCACATCACACATCAGTGCAGGGTACACCTTTTTAGTCATATATGCAGCCTTGACATGTATGAGTCCCCTCTACTCATACCTAGAGTTGTCACAACTTAACCCATAGCATTCCATGTCAACAGATTAAGAGGTATGTACATGCTACAGTAGCTGTAGGCCTCAGGTAGATGTAAAGTGAGGGCAGACCAGTAGAGTACTGAGCAGTACTGTTGTGAAAAAATATAAACATATACAGTTGGTAATGGACTGTCCCCCCCACCCCTTATCTGCATCAATAATTATTATTCATATACTATGGGTATGTTGTTCTCAAAATCTAATGTTGGGACATGTGTTCTATTATTGTTCATATATTTAAATGGTTCAATACTAACATACCCAGTTGAAATTCCATTGTTGGTGGCCTGTTGCCGTAAATGCTACTGGCATGATGTTACAATAACGACTGTTATTCCATTTATGCATGTGTTCTGTTTGCCATGCAATATTCCCAATTCTATTGTTCTGGGTTAATTGGAACACCCATGCATGCTGTTATAACTAATGTCAAAATGTTTTGTTCATGACTAACCAATACACCTTGGAAAACCTTAACACCATAGCATGTTTAGGTAGGCAGATCCCAGCAGATCCACCTGTCCCACCTCATCTGGCAGTGGAACCGGGTCCCAGCACATTGGAGACCCAACCTCAAACTGCCTCCTCTGCTGGTCTTGCAACAACCTCAAGTGGAACCGCATCAGAGGAAGGGGCCTGTCCTCCCCCTGGGCACAGGCATGGGGAGGACCCTGTCACCCAACAACAGTTCAGAGGTATGGTGCGCAAAGTCATCCAGAGGGACTTGGATGTATGCCTGCACCAGATCGAGGGCAGACTGTTGCACATCAAGGGGCAGGCTGGCCCCGTTGTCCAGCTCCCAGAACAGCCACCTTCAGGGCCATGAAGGGACAGTGGTGGCTGCCCATGGGTGGGATCTCAGTCCCACTCTTTCCATCTAGGGGCATGTGGCTCTCAGATTCCCAACCACCCTCTCCATCCAAGGTGTTTACCCCCCTCATACCTCTCAACTGTACAGATGTTTGCAGAATGTCCAGATTTTTGCCTTGTAGTTTTGGTCTGCTTCTCCAAAAAGTATGGTTTTCTGGAAAATCATTCAGGATTGAAGTCAGGAAATAATGACAAACATTCATGTTTCAGACTTCATATCCTTCAGAAAATTCATGCTAGTTTCTAATCTATCATTCTATCAACTTTCTAAGTTTGTAACTGTGATATTTAAAAAATGTCCCTATTTTTGCACCTTTGTCCCCCCATTATTTATGGCTTTGTCCAGATTTCTTGTTCTAAGAGGCTGAGAGGTATGACCCCCCTCATGTGTCATACACTGCCCCTGTCTGCTGTCTTGTCTGTCTGCAAAAGCAACCTGTCCTACTCAAAATACATCCCCAAACATACTTACAACCCTTCCCCAACATCCTCCTCTCACCTTAAAAAAAAAGAAAGAAGCAGTATCTGTCCCCACAAAAACTCTTGTCCCATACATAACTCTCCATTTCTCTCCCACATACACTGACATTAATCAATTTACTCTTGAATTACCCAACAAATGTATGTTGCCCATACCCTCCCTGTAGGGTGTGAGGCTGTAAATTTCAAATTGTCCACATCATTCACAGCTGTTGCCACACAAGGAATGGAGAGCTCTGGTCCTTTCCAACACCAGTCCTGCACATCCTTAGCTGCCTTTCATAATGTTTTTCCCCCTGCTTGCCCCTATTTCACCACTTTCCTATCACCCCTTTTTTCTTTTCTTTTTTTTTTTTTGGAATTAGCACAGGTTTAAGCAGGAATAAGTGCCATTAAGCAAAGCTAAGGGAAGCAAAGCGTCTTTTGGCACTGCTTAGCATTGCACAAAACTGTGCAAACTTGCTTTAATCACTCTATCCCATTCAGCCAATGTTCTGCCCAGCAACAAAATAACCAGCCCTAGAACCCAGGACCCTATGTACTGAAGTCACAGCAGCATATCATTACACCAACTCAGCTGTGAGAATTACTAATGCTTTTGTAAATATATCATGCATTACAGTCATTTAACATTAAGGAAAAAAGAATCCATAACTGCCAAGTCTTGAACCCAGGACACTGTGTACTAGAGTCAGTGCAATGCACCACTATGCCAAATCAGCTGTGGGAGTTAGTAATGCTTTTGTAAATATATCATATGACTACTACTGGATTGTCTGTTGTACAATACTGACTATGACACTGCCAGCCCAGCTAACTGGGATGTTGCAAATAATCATGTAATTTGTGAATATTAATATGATACATATGCTTGTCTTACAAATGTAAGAGACCTATGTATGTTATGTGGCTATTAAACAACTAGTGCAGATGTGTGCATTGAACTGTATGTTATGTACTGAGCTCATACTTCTCAACTGTCCAGAGTTTTGCAGACTGACCACATGTTTGCCTCATATTTTTAGTCATTTACACATACATTTGTATTTTGTCTGGAAAATCCCTGGCAAATTCATTAAAGACTGAAGTCATAAAATAATAGCACACATTTGAATGTTAGATGTCATATCCTTCAGAAAATCCATGCGAATGCAAAACCTGGTATTCTATTAACTAAGTGTGTAAGAGCAATATTTATAAACTGTTACTATGTTTTGGCCTTTGTCCCCCCTTTATTTGTGCCTTTGACCAGATGTCTTGCTCTAAGAGGTAGAGAGGTATGACTGAGCTTTAGGAGTGTAACCACAGTGTACTGTACTGGCAAAGAACAGAAATGTATATTAAGTATTACTTGTGCAAATGTATGTATTAATAGTAGAAGCTGGAAGCCTCAAACATACAGACATAAGTTGCAAAACTTGTTTTACGAATGTGTTATCTCAGTTTCAGTGCAGCAATCAGACATAAATGTCTACAGATAGATGTTTTTATATTGTCTTAAATATAAATAATTACTAGGTTGAAAATGTAAAAGTGTTTAACTGTGTTATGACTTCAAGTTCTACACAACATCAGACAGATATGTACTTCTGATGCAGAGATGTTAAAATGTATGTTAGTTGCTGTTAGCCCGTGAAGGCAGGTGACAAACACTGATGTAATCTGAGCTAACCCGGCATTAATGCTGATCGTTACCTTCAGACCTGTCTCAGTGAAAGACCTTTGCATGTTGTATGTGTTTTTGTATCTGACAACATCCACTCATCTGCATTTGCCTTGCTAATAGTAAGGAACTAGGAAAATGTAAAACTGTTTATATATTGAGGGGAATATAGCATATATGTCTGATGTTTGTGTGGTCTGCATTGCTCTGAGTATCAGTCATCTCTGCATTTAATTTTGATTTGAAGCTCTTTATTTAATGTTTGATCACTTATATTTTGTATCTTATTCTAGTATTACATTTGGTTGGTTTTAATTTTTCTGTTCTGTTGGAGTTTTAAGAGTTCCCCCTCCCACTTGTCCAGTCCTTGTTGTGTTCTTAAATTTGGTGGCTTTTGAGTTGCCAGCCCCTACTATAAATCTCATTTTGGACACTCCTCCCAGTCCCATCCCATCAGCTTCTTCTACTGAGTAGAGAGAGAGAGAGATCATTTGGGAAGCCACCCCCCGCCCCTTGGTTTCCCAAACATAAATTATCATGTTTCATCCCTTCCTACTTAACCTAAAAATAATTTTACTGTATGTGTTTCTTTCTACTTAATTACTTTATTTTGCTTTTGCTGCCTATTCTTAAATGTACTCAATTGCATTTATTCTGCTGCATTTATTACTGCTTGTTAGTAGCCTGATTAAATTTTAACTCTTATTCTAAGTGTTTTGGTTTAAGCACTTGGGTTTCAGGCCAGTTGTTTTTACAGTAAGAAGGTTTGTGGTCTACACTCTTGTGGCAGGAGAGGTAGCTGACATCCTTCTAAGTTGGGCTTTGCTGGTTGAAGGCTTAGTGTCTGTTATTCTAAAAGTGTCTTAGTTCTGATTCAAGCACTTGGGCTTCAGGCCAGTTATTTTACATTAAAAAGGTTTGTGGTCTGCACACTTGTGGGAGGAGAGGGTAGATTCTGCCCTTCCAAGCTGAGGATTGCTGGTTAAAGGCTTATTGTGCCTGATTATTTGAACTGTTTCTTTCTGAAATTGGTGCACCTTGTTTACTGTAGCATAGACTAGATTCAGATCTGCTGAATCTAGCTTTGTTTGTATAACTTGAGTACTAATCCAGGCCATCTTTTTTGGAGAGGGTTCCACTGCACCCTAGTGGCAGGAGCATGCAGTTAGAACTTGTCTGATTGAAGACTGCTAGAATAGGGCTCAGTTTTGAGCTTTTTTATTGGTTAATTGGTTTGTTTGTTTAAATCAGTTTTCTCTTGTTTGCTACTGTTATATTTAAGTGTGTATCTGTTCTCTTGTGTTAAATTGACCTAAACAGAGTTTAAATATCTTTAGCCTAGTCTGGTTACATGTTTTGCTGTATTCAGACCTGTTTGTGTGATTCCTTTGTTTCCTGTGATACCATCTTGTGTTGGCCAGGGTTTGCCTGCACTTACTGGGAGTAAGTGAACTGGTTGGAACTGGTCTGGCATAGGGTGTTGTCTAAGAGCTCAGGGACAAGGGTTGGTTGGTCAGTTCCATTGTTTCTATTTTACCTTTGTTTTTGTGGTATCTAAACTCAGCATTTGTGTGGGTTTGTGCTTGTTTGCCCATTGCTCACTGCCACTGTACTCAGTTGCATTTTCCCTTACAACCACTCCTGTGTGAGGGAGTCCCTCGCCTGCAGCTACTGCATGGATTTTATCCAGCAATACTCACACCTATAGGTACCCTCCTCAGATAGTACCCACTGTACTATCCCTGATCTCTGTTCCACAAATTCTGATAACCATGGACAGACAATTTACTGTGGTTTCTCCTGCTAGTCTGGCTGATATGGGCATCCTGAGACAGTGTGCCAACTGCCTTATGTACACAGACAACCCTTTACTACTACCACCTAAGAACATAATATGTGAGAGATGCAATCACATTAAGAACCTAGGATCCTTGCTGTCTCAGTCAAAAGCCAGTACATGATTGGCAGACCATGATGCTTTGCCACAGATGGCCTTCATCTGTCTCCCCTGGGCTTTAGGCTACTGTCAAAGGCTCTTGCCTCCCCATGGTGCCTTTTTAAGGCAAAGTCATGAGCACAATATTGCCAACATGAAAAATTCATGTAAACAGAATTTAAAGGTCATGCTGCTAAATGCTAGGAGTCTTAGCATGAAACTGCACTCATTGCAAGCATACCGTACTATACTTTCACACCCCAAACAGAAGGCTACAAAGCCAAAGTAGGTGGAGTTTCAATATTTATCGAAGACATACACAGCTCCAGGCTGGTCAAACAGTATGACGCACAGGGGACACTCCAAGTGCAGTTAACTGTTGACAAAACACACATTCAAATCATTGCTAGCTACAGACCCCCAACCATGACTCAGGACACCCACTCCACCTATCTCGACTTACTTCAATCCATTAAGATTCAACTCTCTACACTGATCCTGGGTGACTTTAACTACCCAATCAGAGTGCAAAACCTATTCTAGCCCAAACATGAATGCCTAGTGATTCCTCGACTTCATCAATGGCAATGCATTGGATCAGCTGGTCGACACCTCTACAAGAGGTGAAAATATCCTGCACATGATCCTAACCAATATGAGTAGCCACTGTAGCACTCCTACAGTGTCATCCTCCTTGGTAAGATCCGACCATAAAGCAATCACATTTGAAGACACCATCTCCCCTGCCCCCCCCCCCCCCTGTCAGGGTCAAATGAAAAAACATTTCCAAAGTTGACTACACTCTCCTCAGAGCAGGTATAAGCAGCTTCACAGCCACCATCACTTCAGTTGGAACTAGCGCTAATGTCCAAGCCTATACCAAAAAAAAAATATGAGCACCTATATAGCTGTATGGACTCAGCAATACCTGATAGGACCAAATCATCTTCCTCAAGGAAGAGTAAACCTGTCTGGTGGACAGCAGAAATAAACAAACTCTATAACAGAAGGAGAAAATTGCTGTCCAGAGCCAAGAAGGAGCAGGTGCCAAGTTGGAAGCAATCTCTCCTTTGTCTGGACAAGCAAATAAGGTCACTGGTGAAATCCTCTAAGGCTAACCTCGAGTCCAAATTGGCCACATCCACCAAGGACAATCACAAGACCTTTTTCACATATGTCTGCAGTCTCAAAGGCAACACTCAAATCTGCTCTGAACTGGTGGTTAATAACACCACATACACAAATTCCATAAATATAGCCAAACTGCTGGCAGACAGGTTCAGTGAAACTTCACCCCCCCCGTCCCTTCATCAGCCTGTATCCTACATGAACTCAGCTATAAGCTCTCAGCTCCATTAGACACCCTATTCAACCACAGCCTGAACAGCAGCTCCATCCCAGCTGAATAGAGGACAGCCACAGTCATCCCTCTGCACAAAGGTGGAGTGTCCACTGACCCAGGCAATTATATGTCCATCAGGCTAACTAGCCTGATCTGCAAGGCCATGGAATGCATTATCACGGAACTTATAAACAATGACATTGGCAACCTCCAAATGCTTGACTCCACATAGTTTGGTTTTGTCAAAGGGAGATCATGCCTGATAAACTTGTTTGACTTCTTTGAAACAGTCACTAAAGCCATGGAGGAGAGGAAGATGGTGCACAGTGCCTACTTTGACCTAGCCAAACCCTTTGACACTATTCCCCACTTGGGCACAATACAAAAACCCTCCCAGCTATGTATCATCCTGTATGTTACCAGATGGGTAGCTAACTGGCTCACTGATAGAACCCACTCATTCAAAGTAGGGAAAGCCACCTCTAGTAGTAGACCTGTAATGAATGGTGTTTTCCAAGGATTAGTCTTGGGGCTTCTACTGTTTGGCATTAGCTTTTCTGAGGTGCAAGCCAAAACCAGTGGTCTGTGGCTGACCAAGTTTGCAGATGACTGCAAGCTGGTGCTGTCTTAAATTCCCCTAGTGATGTGAACATCCACCAAAAGGGCCTTACCCAAACTAATGACTGGTGCCAGAAGAATGGGCATTATCGTCTTTGTGGAAAATGTCATCACCACTACTTATGACATTAATAAAAAACGTACCAAGCATGCAATCAATTGTAAAGGACTTGGGCACCCAGGTCGATAGCAACCTAATTTTTTACCACCAAGTTGCCTCCATTGTGCAGAAGGCTTTCTACATGGCCCACCTCATAAATAAGGGTATGTCATCCAGGAACAAAAAGCTCATAACATCTCTGTACTCCTCCCTTATCAGACCCATTATCAAATGCAATGCCCCCTTTGGCATGTACCTTGCCAAGCACATGCAGCAGTTGGAGAGACCACAGAGGTTCCTGACCAGGAAAATCCTGGATCTCAAACACCCGTCCTATATAGATAGGCTAAAAGCCTTGCTCCTCTACTCAATCTCATACAGACTGTTCAGAGGTGACCTGTGTCTGGCATACAAGGCCATTTCAGCTTTGATGGAGTTGCTGCATATCTGTAAGACAAACTCCACTCACTCAACCCGCGCGCAAGGCCTTAACCTGGTCTGTGACATGAATAGAACTTGTTGGCGGGATAGATTTGTCCCCCAAAGACTCACCCATATGTGGAATTGACTCCCTCTCCATGTCAAGCAGACTACCTCTCTATTCCTCTTTAAGAGGAACCTAGACGACTGGACTGGAAACAAAACATACACTCCTGGGATCCCACCTGTGTCCCTGCTGGACAAGGAAACAGGTGCTGACTTTGAAGGAACAAGGGCAAAATTCTTGGCTAGGCTTATAAGAGCCTCCTGGCCAATAGCCTAGTATTATCCTATGAAACTATGAACCTATTACCTTAGATGTTTGCTGTAGTTATTTCAGACTGTCCTGCAATGTTGTCTTAAATTATTCCCTGTGAGTCTGACCTCTGTAGTTACTATATTGATTGAGTATTATCTTCATAGGTTCATGGGTTCATAGGTAGGTACTAGGCTATCTGTCTGATGCATTTATAATCCTAGCCAGAGTGTGTCAGCTTTAGCCACCCCATTGATTAATTAACTTAGCCTCTGTCAAGAAGAGCCAATGAAGTGATCCCAGGGGTGTATTTTCTGTTACCCATCCACTCGTCAAGGTTTCTCTTGAAGAGTGTTAGTGAGGGGCTCTGCCTAATATAGTTAGGAATTTTGTTCCAAAGCATGGGGAGTCTCTGTGACAGGAATCTATCCCTCCATCATGTTCTATTTATTGTTGTGGTGAGGTTTAGCTCACTAGAGTGAGTGGCTCGCAATGACTTGCATTTCTTTAGGTGGAGCATGTCCATAAATTCTGAGTTGGACATGGCTTTGTAAGTCAGGCAGAGATCACCTCTGAGTAAGCGATATGCCACTGAGTACAGCTGGAGTTTTTCCAGTCGGGCTGCATAGGACATTGTTTGAGGCCAGTAATCCTCTTGGTGTGGTACATTTGTGGTCTTTCCAGCTGTTGGAAGTGTCTTGTGAGGTACATCCCAAATGGGGGATTGTACTATATGATGGGTCTGATGAGTGACGAGTAGAGGGGCACTTTAACCTCTTTATTTCTAGATGCAAACCCTTTTGTAATTAGATGGGCTACATAGAAGGATTTCCTAACTACTTTGGCAATATGATTGTCAAAGGAGAGATTACTATCTATCTGGGTCCCCAGATCTCTTATTACCTCTTCTGTATTAAGGTCTGTCTTTTTGTTGTATTAGTTATTGTTTAATATAGTTAAACCTTGTGATTGTGTCTGGTCTATGTAGAACTAAGTAAGCTCTTAGAGTACTTGCATATGTATTTGTGACACTGTATAGCCCACTCCAATAGCCTTGGTCTGGGTCACACTTACCATTTGGTTAATAGGCACATCACACAGTAGGATTCATCACCATTTGGTAAGGGCCTTACAGTAGCTGATAAAGAGCTGAATTATGGCAGTTGGATCTATCTTTAAGTGTGGGCAAAAAGGGCCATAGCTTGTAAATATGTGCCAGCCTTTCCAAGGAGAGTTGTGTGTGATTCATAAATCAAATCTCAAAGTATGTGTGTCAGCTACTTGGGCAGGGACATGAAGCACTGGTCGGACAGAGAAGGTGATGGATGTTTTGGCTTGGCTGCTCTGCTGAGATGTTAACCATATAGCTGCACAAGTGGGGAGTTTTATTGGGGATATGGAGAGAGAGGGCAAAACCAGCTCCAGACTGGCTGTGATCTCTGTGTGCTCTGAAGGGTAATTGTACTTTACTGTTTGTGCACTTGTCATCCTCCCATTATGTACATCCCTCACTGGTGGTAGTGGTGAGGACTGAGGCTCCTTGATTACTGGGCCAGTGCAGGGGTGTCACACTGACAGTACATACTGGTGGATACAGCTGGCATATCACATCATGGACCGTCATTGAGCCCCTCTCAGTCTGCCAATGTCATACAGGATTATTTCACAGATTGTCCAGGTCTCCCTGACCATTCTTGACATACTCTGGCTAGGTCAATGTGTACTCCACACCTGTATCTGATTGCCTGACACCTATGTCTATCATACCTGGTGAGCCCCTGCAGCAGGACAGCAGGTTATAGGTAGTAGTAGAGGGGGGATTCTGGCTCTGGCTCAGCAGCAGTGCATACATACTGAGCATCCAACATAAGGGAATGGATACAATACCAGACATTCATGTACCATTATTGTGTCCCCAGGGGTCTGGCATGTCACAGACACACTCCAATCACGTATTGTCCAACTGATGTGCAGAAATACACATTTATCTGGTGGGGGGGTCTACATCTATCAGGCACATGTACCTATTCTGCAAACATCTGGGTACTGCAGATGTCAGACATCTATGAAGTTACCCTACACTGCATATGCACCGCTCTCTGTTATTGTGTACCTCAGATGTTCCTGGAATGTCCACATGCACCTGTGGTAGCACTCACCTATTTGTTGGATGTAGGCTAGATGACATGGTACTGTAACATTGCCCATAGGGGACACCAAGCAGTTGATGGCAGTGATGTGTGTGGACACATAACAACACAGACTGTCACAGCGGTCAGGCCATTTCTGGTAGTCCTGGTACCACCCCAGGTTACTAGGCTGTGGGCCCTGAGCAGCCATATGCCCAGGCCACATGTTAGCCCATGTGTATGCAAGGCAGCAGCTGATGTTCCCATCCAACAGGGATACAGGTAGTATCCCAAGGGTGTATGTGCTGTTAACCATCCATTTGACCAGGTTACACCTGCAAAGGTTTAGGTAGCTACCCTGCTTGATGTGGACAGGGTGTCCATTCCACCACAGAGTGATTGTGTGTGACACGTGTGAGCTGCCAACAAGGCCAGTCCAGGTCACTCACCAGGTTGAGTGTGTGTGTGTGTGTGTGTGTGTGTGTGTGTGTGTGTGTGTGTGTGTGTGTGTGTGTGTGTGTGTGTGTGTGTGTGTGTGTGTGTGTGTGTGTGTGTGTGCGTGCGTGTGTGTGTGTGTGTGTGTGTGTGTGTGTGTGTGTGTGTGTGTGTGCATGTTAAAACAATGGAGCATGACTTGCACTCATGCAACAGTCCCAGCAATGTGGAGTCTGTGATTGACTTGCATGCCTCAGTGAGGTCACTCCTGAGGAGTATGTATGACACCAGGTAGAGGGTTGGCCTTATAGCCTATAGGCGCATGGTAGATGTTTGATGTCCTTGTATTCCCTGGTGGCAAACCTCTGTGATGTCCCCAGCTGCTACATGTGCTGTGTGATGTGAATGAGGACTGGAGGATGTACATTAATGGTCCTTATTGGGGGGAACATGAAACATCAGGATCACTGGGGTAACACGTGCTGTAATGCCAGTATGTTGACAATACCCACACACATACTGTACTGATAGATGGCAGGGGTATTATGTGGGTGTTAGTGGTGGATAGTGTTAGCAAAAGTGGATGTGAAGGGTCTGTACATAATGGTGGCCAGTGTATGTGGTTCTGTGATGTGTTCCCCTGTTCATGTCTTTCAGGTGGGATGGACCACAGATGGAACCAGCCATTCTCAGAAGTCAAGACTGTGGCAATCATCGATGCCCTCAGACTCCATCACAGAGTACTGTTGGGAAGGAGCTGACAGAACATGCAGGAATGCACTGCCCTGTGGGCAGAACTGGTAGTGACAGTCAACAATGTGGGCCACCAGGACAGGTGCTATGAACAGGTCCAACACTGTGCCACAGACCTGGTTCACAATGCATGGCAAAGGGCTGCAGCTGGTGGCCGGGGACCGTGCTGGCACAGGTGGAGGGCCTGCTACTCAAGCACCACTCACAGCCACTGAGGAGTTCCTCGCAAACCTTGGATAAGTCACTGCCTCCCAGGAATCTATCACTACATATGTCATGGAGGTGGGTGGCACAGAGTCAACAGTCAAGGAGCCTCCTGGTAAGGCCCCGATAGGCATCACGTCAATACTGTAGCATTCATAGTGGCAGCCTTTGCATACCTGGATACATATCTCAGGTCAAATTGCATTTGTGGGTGGAGTTTTGTAATGTACACAAGTGGACACCTATTGTGAATGTCAGCAATTTGGGTAGTATCACAGCTTGTACTGTACATGTTCATAATTGCACATATTATCCTATACCAATGCCACATGTGTGTGTGCTGAGAATACCTCTCCCCCACAACTACATAGGTCCCTTTCATGTGGCTGGGGAACAGCAACCTGAAGCCAGTGAGTGTGGAACTGTCTTGTTGTGTGTCACCTATATCCTAGGCATGTTGAGGGCAGCCAGTTTTCCATGCACACAACTGTTACGCTATATGTGCATGTTCACTTGTGGTGAGGTTGGGTTAACTGTGGTGGATCACATTGGTCATCATGGGAGTCTGTTCACAGGAGCTGTAACATATTGGTATGTACTTTTGTATAGGAGTTGCCACTGTGCTATAAAGGGGTACATTAGTATTTTGTACACTGGTGCACTGTGTGTTAGGTGAAGCTCCATCACATACTCCCACTCCTCACATATCTCACAGGTATATAGTAGTAGCAACATTAACTGGACGTAGCTGCACTGCTGTTGTTGAGGGCCTGTCCAAAGTGTGTCTGTTGTGGTCTGATTGTGTTTTGTGCATGTCATCATTCAGAAAGTGTGGTCTGTATAATGCCTTTGTGCCATCTCACCTGTGTGTGTGTGTGTGTGTGTGTGTGTGTGTGTGTGTGTGTGTGTGTGTGTGTGTGTGTGTGTGTATGTGTGTGTGCGCGTGTGTGTGTGTCTGTGTGTGTGTTTGTCTCAGCAAACATTATAGTGCAGGTAGTTATTTACATATGTTGTCTACTCCTCACAGGTGTACATGGGGGTTGGGGTCTCTCACCATCACAACCTGATGTCAGTGTTTTATCAGATTTGGATGATGATGGTGGTCATAGTGAGGCACAGGTGGGGCTGTTGAGGGCTGAATCTGTACCATTGGTTGACATCCCACTTCCACCCATAATGTCCGTGCACATGGTCAGTATACCCAGTCCCCAGCAGTCACAGATATTGGACAGTTGGAGGGTGGTGACTATGGCATCTGTGAGTGTAGAAACTTGCCATAGCCAGAGAGCTGGTGAGGTCCCACACAGGCAGATTGACATGGGTTCTTGAAGGAGAATTGCTGCCCATCCAACCCCTTTCAGTTGCCATGGCCAGTCTCAAACCATGGACCCTGCAACTACAGTACTGTACTTAGACCACAAAGCCACAACAGCCATCAGTAAGTGCTGTTTACTTGCTGACATGATTAACCACAAACATACATAGCACATTGACCCCTGCATATTGCAGAAATGGAACAAGTTATCAAGTTGATTGTGACAGCCCTGGCGATGTATGGCCTGCTACTATCACCTTACAGACATAAATGTTACTGCAGTTCTATGTGACCACAGGAGTGTTGAGGGGACATGGGCATACCTCTCAAGTGTACACATCTTCACAGACTGTGCAGATGTTTAGCTCATAGTTTGGGCCCATTTGTCATAATATTGTGGTTGTATGGCAAATAATGGTGAATGCATTACAGACTGAAGTTAGAAAGTAATGACAGACATTTGAGTTTCACATGTCTTGACCTTCAGAGAATCCATGCTACTGCAACAGCTGTTATTTTATCAACTTTCTATGTTTCTAAGTGCAATATTTGTGACTTGTCCCTGTTTTGGGGCCTTTGCCCCACATTTCTTTATGGGTTTGTGCAGATTTCTTGCTGTAAGAGGTTTAGAGGTATGTATGGCACTCCAACATTAATGTCCATGCATTTGTCCTTTGACCCCACTGTTTGTAAGCCCCTCACATAGTGCAGTGGAATTTGTTGGCTTAGGGCCTACTGCATATTGTGGGTCAGCCAGTATTTGGGTGAGAGTTTTCACCAGCAAATGAGGTGATTTACATACCACAATCACATCCATGTCAGAATAGTGCTGGGAGGCTTGTGCCTGCCCCCAGCCTTGTTTCCTGGAACGCTCCACCTCCTAATTCCGTGTTTGGGCCACAACACTATGCCTCCACAGGGATTAGCTCCGTGTAGGCTTTATTGAATTACCCCCAAACTTTATCATAATCTTTGCCATCATTAAAACTCCTACCATCAAAGATACAGCACAATTACATTTACTTTTCACAATAGTTGTTAAAACATCATGTCTTTCTTTCTTAAACTCTTTAAGATTCTGAGCATATAATTAGGTTCATAATCCCATTCTTTAAACAACTCTTTACATTCTTTTGTCTCATCTAAAAAGTGTTTATCTTTATTTATTTATTTTACATTTGTTGACCAGGATAGTCCCACTGGATATATGTCCATTTTCAGTGGAGGCCCGGGGAGAAAAGCTCCAGTTACAGAATACAAAGATTACACGGGTCTATATCACCATATCGAATGGTGATAATGTCAGACGTTGAAAATATTGAATGTTTATGAGAACAAATTTGCTTTTCTGGGGGGCTGAGCCCCCCTCCACTAAATATATATTCCATTTCCGAGGTCCCACTACAGTGAGGAAAGGGCAAATATCCCAATCCTCACTGTACCGCGACCCCAAAAACACAAGTTCGTTCTAGTGAACCTTCGATATTTTTGGCGTTCGGCATTATCACCATTCTATATGGTGATATAGACCCAATTACACAGAAGTTTAGATACATAGTAAAATATCACACAAAGAGTCAAGCATATTTACAAGTTGGTTTAGTGAAATCCCCCAAACAGGGACTCATGAGTTACACAGTTTGTCAATTTAAAACAAAACCATCAGGATGCAACAAACAATTTTGAGTAATAAATGCTTACAATACTATCTAGGTAGGGTAATAATTATGGAAGGAACTTAATCAGGGTTGGTACAGGGACAAAGCCAGTGCATTTTGAAATACTATTTGAGGCCTTTATTGAAGAGACTTAGGGAGGGCTGGAGGGTAAGATAGGTTGGCAGTGAATTCCAAGTTTTGCCAACAAAGTTGGCAAACTGGGACTCACCATCTGAGTTATTAGCTTTGTAGGTTTGGACCAGTAGCTTATTGGATGAGAGTAGTGGCCTTAAGTTACTGTATGGTTTTATAATATTTTTAAGTGAGGGTGTATCTTCAGATTGGAAGAGGATTTTGTGTGCTACTAAGAGTTGATTGAATTGAATGAAGTTGGGCAGTTCTAGCCACCCTAGAAGATTAAGGTTTTTGGCAATGATGTGTCCTGTATGTTGAGCCAGTGGCAAATCTGGCAATATGGTGGTAGCTGTGTGACAACTTGCTCAGTTCAGATTTATTAAGGTTGGAGAGTATAGGGGAGGTGTATATAAGAGTCGGCAGTAGGTGCCAGTGAGCTATTATGGTCCTAGCTAATGGGGTTAGAAATGGTTTGTTTCTGTATAGAGAACCAAGCTTCTTATTGATTTTTTTATGGTTTTGTTGACATGTAGATCGAATTTAAGATTATTATCTATTATTACCCCTAAAAGCTTAGTATGGCTGTCTGGGGAGATAGAGGTACCATTGTTGGATGTTACAGAGAAGGAAAATGGGGTGGATCTACTAGTGGGTGTAAAGAGTAGTAGGTTAGTTTTGCTGGGGTTCAGCAGTATACGTTGGTTAGAGAGCCAGTTTTCAATAGTGTTAAATAAGTTCTGGGTTAAGGTTTGTCGGTCTGATTGGGAGGAGGCTGTGCAGATCAGGGTGGAATCATCTGCATATTGAATGCAGGTAGCTTTAGGGATGGCAGTGTGAAGGTTATTGACGAAGATAGAAAAGAGTAGTGGTCCTAAAATGGAGCCTTGAGGGACACCGAGTGTGAGAGGTAGCTGGCTGGACAGGTTACCCTGCCATAATACAGCCTGTTGTCTGCCAGTCAGATAGGACTGGAACCACTGAATTGTATGGTTATTAAGTGAGACGGATTTTAGGGAATGGATGAGTAGTTCATGGTTGACCATATCAACGGCCTTTGATAGGTCTAGAAAGTGGGCTGAGGATAGCCTATTGTTATTCCTGTTTTGGTTTTTGGCATTGGTAAAGGAAAGGAGGGCAGAGGTGGTGCTGTGATGTGGCTTAAAGCCATGCTGAGAGTTAGTCAGCAGATTGTTCTGTATAAGATAATGCATTAGTTGCTTATATACACACTTCTCCATTATTTTGGCTAGTGGAGAAAGAATGGCAATGGGTCTGTAGTTGGATAGTTCTGTGGAACTACCACTTTTGTGGAGTGGGATAACATGGGATATTTTCCAGAGGGAGGGGATAGCACCATCAGATAAGGTTCTATTGATCAGGATCGAGATGGGGTATGCAATGGCTTCTGCACCTTTTTGTAAGTACTCTGCAGGGAGGAGGTCAGCAGAAAGGGTAGTTGGTTTTAATTTTTTAATTAGGGTTTGGATAAAAGTGATAGAGACAGGTGGGAAGCTAAAGAGGGGGTGGATAGTGGGTATGTTAGAGGTAGGGTTAAAGTGTGTGGGAGTAAGTTGATTAGCTAGGGATTGAGATTGTTTCAGTGAAAATGTTATTAAAGGCACCAGCAATCATCTCTGAGGATTTATGGGTGAAGTTTAATGGGGTTGGGCTGGTTGATTGCCCTGGATGAAGAAACCGGTTTATACCTGCCCAGAACTTTTGGGGATAGTTTTGGTGTTTATGGAGAAGGTTTTAGTAATAGCTTTTTTTGTCTAGCAGAATGGATTTTTTTTGCTTCATTCCTGAGTTGGCGGTATTTTAATTGGTCAAGAGAGGCTTTAGTTGATTGCCAGCTGGTCCAGGCTTTGTTTCTAGTTTTGATTTTTAACTTGGTATCCTTTGTGAGCCATTATGCAGTATTTGATTTAATTTTTATAGTATGTGCAGGAGCATGGGAGTCAAGGATACTCAGGAATTTAGTATTAAAGTAAGCTACAGCCTCGACTAGTGGTGTATTTTTTAGTAATGAGCAGTCTAATGACTTAAGTTCATTTTGGAAATTAACAGGATTGAAGTTCTTATTATTTCTGATTGTTTTATATATGGTCTGGTGGGGGGTCTCTGCCTTATGCTTTATAATGTAAGCTAGTAAGTGATCACTAAGGTCATCAGGGAGAGTCCCAGCTGTGTACATTTGGGTTTGGCTATTGACAAGTATCCAGTCTAAGATACTTTCCCTGCTGGTTGGTTTGTTGATCCTAGTGGGAGAGGTTACTGGTTGCGTGAACCCAAACAGATTTATATGGGTGTCAGGGGATTCAGCTGAGCAGGTGTGCCAGTCGATCTTGAAATCACCAAGAACTATGGTTTCTTGGGAGTAGGTAGTGGATAACCAATACAGGATATCCTCTAGGGTACTTATATTATTACCTGGAGGAATGTAGGCATAAACAACATTTAAACATTTGTTATGGTTAATCTGTAGTTTGGTAATGAGGATTTCTGCGTTATTAAATAGGGGTAGTTGTATGGTGTCCCTATTGACCGTTAGAGTGTTTTTGTTAATGAATGCTACCCCACCACCCTTCTTAGTAGTGCAGTCTAATCGGTGTATGTTTTAGCCTGGGGGTAATACCTCATTATCAGCAATAGTTGGTTTAAAGCCAAGTTTCTGTAAGACACATACTATCTGGGGAATGAACTGCTAAGAGGGCATGCAGGTTGGGAATTTTATTGTTAATACTTCTAATATTTAAGTAAAATGTCAGGAGTGAGCTGGTAGGACTAGTGAGGGATATATTATTCGTGGGGGCTGTTGCAGAGGAGTTAATGTAACTAGGTGCAGATGGGCCAGGGTTGGGATGAATGTCACTGTCTATTATAAGGCTGTAATGAAGTGTAAGTATGAGCTTTAGGATTTTGTTTATAAGTTTTAGATAGTCTTTGTCTCTGGCATTGGGTTTTAAGGCTTTAAAAGGGTGATAAGTTAGAGGAGGTGAGGGGTTGGATATGTGGGGAATAGTTAAGTGGGCTGTCTTGTATGAGATGATTTGGGTGGCTGTTTGATCTGTTGGGTAGTGGAAACCAAGATAGTATTGGCTTTCATAGGCTGTAAGGAGATAAAACATAAGTATCTGGGGCAGTAATGTGAATACTATAATTTTCTTCGTTTGTAGCATAGCAAGAGGGTTGGCCATTATCAGGGCACAATGTGCAATTCCGAATATTGTAGGAAAGTAAGAGGAGGCACTGGGCTGAAGAGGAGTGGGTCGTTTGGTGATGTGTGAGATACTGGCTGGTACTAACAGAAGGGGAGTAGATATAATAATTTTGGGTTAGTAGTTGCGGGTGGGAACAGGGGGCAGGTTGGGCCCCGAAGAGAGCCTGAAGGATGAGTGGAGCGGGGCTAATTGGACCACAAGATTCATGCAGCTTGTAAGTACATACAGCCTCTAAATACAGCTTCTAAGTACAATGTAAGTGTTTTAGTGGATGTAAAATATTGTTCTTACATTTACCAGCTTGTTTATTTAGTGTTTTGTACAAATGTTAAAAAAAAAATTCATCAGTATATTCTTTGACAAAATGCAGTTTTGTTAGAAGGTTTAAAGTCGGGGAGTGGGGATCTATATCTGCTAGTAGCCACCTAGATTAGCTATAAGGTTAGCCACTGTTTAATATAATGTATTTAGTTTAATTGAGTAGGGGTTTCCTAAATATATAACCGGGAACAACTTGCAGTGCTATAGACCCAGGGTTAGCTTGCTGTGCTAGCACTTTTAAACAATCAGTAGAGATATTCACCTTGTTTAATTTTCAGTGTTGGGGCCAGACAGTTAACTATTTAATTCAATCTTCTGTAATGGTGTCTTCCTAGCAATTCAGGCTTTTCAGGAGGGAGCAGCACACTGAGGGGATAGTACCTGGTAAAGGATATAGAGTTAGCGCGTTGGCTTTCAGGAGTTTCACTTACTAACAGTTTTTAAGATAGCACCATATACTTCATAGTACGACATGTACATGCACTAGAAATGTATATAACTTTGTCCTAGGCAACACAGCAATTCACCAATACTATTTCATTAGCAACAACCAGTCCCTATATAACAATGTTTTAGGCTAGATTATCTTGAGAAGTAATATTAAATGTAGGCAAGGTCTATAAATGATTCCTAAGCTCTAAACAATAATTTCAATAACAACATGATATTAGCAACTGTTCTTTAACCAAGATAGCTATTAATACAAATGGCTAACAATTTACTGTTAAACAATCATTAGAGATATTAACCTTGTTTAATTTTCAGTGTTGGGGCAGGACAAACTATTTAATTCATTTTTGTGTAATAGTGTCTTCCTAGTGATGCAGACTTTTCAGGAGGGAGCAGCACACAGAGGGGATAGTACCTTGTTTAATTTTCAGTGTTGGGGACGGACAATAATAAATAAGAAATAGTAAGTCTGAAATGGCAAATAGCTTGTGCTACTATTACCATGCAAATGCCACAAAAAAGTGGGTTTTCTGTATAACTTTGTGCTTAGTTCATTATTTCACAAGTTAAATAAATGTTAGTGTCCAAAAATGAAGTACAGATGTCTGACCAGGCATTAGTGTGAGGGAGCAGAATATAGTGGTAGAATCTGGGTATTAGCTAAATGTCACAACACTAACGTTTAACTCTGTTGGTGATATTTATGATCTATGATTCTAAAGATACTGCTTTTTAGATCGAAATTCTACTGTCTTAAGGATTTCACTTTCCCTGAGATAGTGTAATCCTGGAGTTGCATTATACATTGCATTATACAGGTAGAAGGAGTGGGGGAGGGCTGCTTTGCCACATGAGAGGGTGCTGTGGTGAAAAAGCCTTTTATGTGTGATTTATTTAACTTGAATTTGCTTTACATGCAAGTGTTTCTGAGAATTTGTGACTTGCTTTGTAAGTTGGTCATAAGTCTGTCAGACTTTCATTAGGAAGACAGAATTTATATAAATCAAAAATTTAACAAACTTTTGCTGTGTACCTGTCCAGACTAAAAAATTAATCATTTATATAGTAGGTATGGAAGTCATTTTTAAGCAAGAGGGCAACTAATAGAAAAAACATTGTCCTGAGAATAATCATAAATACTTGTGGCAACCTTGGACTTCACTGAAAGTTCTAAATAACAATAGTGATCTGAAAATTCTATAGTATATAAAGTCTACTTTCAAAAATCTGTCCGAAACCCTCAGAGATGTGCATAAAAACCTTGACAAACTTTACACATCTTGTATATTTCTCGCATAAGCACTAATTATTATTTTAGATTCTAGTACATTATCAGTAATAAAAAAATCTCTCATACAGTTAATCATATGCACTTTGCAGAATTTAATCAAAAGTTCTGCTGTATACAGTCAAACTAATGTACAGGTCTGTCAACATTATACACATAAATGCATAGGAGGTTGTTGTGCACAAATTCTGCTATAAAAATATCTGTCTATAAACCTTGAGCAAAATTCTACCGCAATGTTTTAATCTAATATGTACAAGTTAGACATGTGAGTGTGGATGTAGACCTTAATCATAAATGTTTCCCATGATATTATCCATAATTCTGTCACCAGTGCAGTAAGTAACCATGTAAGCATTGATGTGTATATAAACGTTTATAATGACTGCTATTACATAAATATCTCCCACTCAATTACTGATGTCCTAATTGCCATGACAATAAAAAAAAAATCAAATATTGTCAACATTTTGATTAGTGTCACAACTGAACTGACATTCATCAGAAATGTTGCTATTTATACAGAGATTAATATACAAACTCCCTGACCTTGAAAATATTATCTTGAAGTTCATAATTATAAAAATGAACTTTAACAAATAGATCTACTGCATACCTACATAACAAAATGTACATGTGGTCCTAGAGTCTTCATAGGAGCATAAGTAAATACTGGTACATCATATTCCCCTCTCATGTAATAAGCATCATTTTAAATTTTAGCAAGTTTTCAGTTTGCTGAATTCTATCATCCAAGAATTTATAAGTGCACTTACCAACCCCAGTCAAGGTGCTGCTTTATACAATATGACTAAACTTACAAAAAAAAAAAACCCTCGTCAAAATGTATATAAAATTCATGTGCAAACCTTAATAAGTTTATTTATTTATTTAACATTTGTTTAAAGCTCCATTTTCAGCAGAGGCCCAGGGAGAAAAGCTCCATGAGTAACACTAAATTTTAATGCACAAATTACAATAATCAATAACGTATAAAGTAAACAAAATGTAGTATACATAAGAAAATACAAATTTGTTACATAATTATTGTCCTTTAATTTGCCGATGATAAGCTCATTCCAGAAAATACTCATGCATATAACAGTATAGAATAACATCTAGCATAAAGCTAGTCCTAACTTCTACACTCCCTACACCTGATCATAACAAACTAAGAAAGCAGTCAAGCAAAAATCAAACTTCCAAAGTCCATGTTCATCTGATTACCCAGAAGCCTTATTCTACAGACTTATTAGGGGAAGCCAGTGTGTCATCATATCACGTTTCTGAAGGTAAACCGAGAATCTCAGACTCCTGCTTCCTCAGTAGTCTTTGTGGCATAGTCATCTTCAACTTCTACTGAATTGCATGCCATCACAGGCAGTTTTCATGTCAGACTCCTTAAGCTCACAGTCCAACTTAGGCACAACGTGTACCCTAGCCACTGCTGAATAAGAACTTATACCTGCACTCCTGTTGAAAAAATACATTCACCATTGCAGGAACTGTGAATTTATACTTCATCTTATGTCTATGATATATTTAGTAGCCTTTATAAACTTGAATCTTTGCAACAAAAAGTAGTTTCCAAAAAACGAAGGTCATGACCATCTTATGCTGGATAACCCACAGCTGTTCATTTTAATTTCCAGAATGATAAATCTGATTTAGAGCCTGTTCTTTTTCAAAACACATAACAAAAAGCACTGATAACTCCCTACATTTTCTGGTTATTCATTCAACAAAAGTTAGTGGAAGCTGCTGAGCTTTTTCAGCTCCCAAAGGCATCTTCAAGACTTAGTTCAGAATGCCATCTTATCTTTTATGAACGACAGTCTGAACTTTCCATTACTTAAAATAGTCATCCTCCAAGGTAACCAATTATTTTTAGTATAAACTCTTAAGTCTCAACTGATTTATTCCACATTTCACAACTCTTCTGTTTTAGCGCAAGTTGACATTATATTATTCTGCCATAAATCCATACCTTTCATTCATGAACCTGTCTAGATACCTGGCATGCCTTAGCATCATATCAGAAAGTTGCCTCAGATCAATCATAACCACATATAAGGCTATCCCAATATCTTTTTAGCAAGTCATCATCACAATTTTTCTTACTAAGGTCCTGTCATTTAGATATGGTCAGATTCATATGGATGACTATATTCTCCATTTCCTTTTAATTTATCACCTCATCATCCATCTTTCCTAAATTTACTGCTATTAACAAATCTACAGCAATTAATCCTATTACTAGAGCCTGATTTGCCTACTTTAACTATTAAACTCAATTAATTGAAATATACCTCTTAACAGTTACACTGCGGAATCAGCAGGTGGAGACAACCAAGTTGCTGAAGCAGTATGATATCTAATATCGGTGCTGTGTTAAACTAAAGCAGAAAAAAATATATATTATTTGACGTGACTTATGTGTTGTCAGCATGGCTTCTTCACAAAACACTCATCCATTTAAAATGTGTGTATTTGAAGCAGATTTTGTCTAGCATTTATGTACCTCAACAGACTGTAGGTTGAGCTGGTTATTACTAACATGGGTAACCATTGCTCTACACTAATAGTCAATTCCTCTCTGGTTAGATCTGACCACAAACTAATCACCATGGAAATCCACATCTCACCCACATACCCCGCAAAGGTAACCATCATGAAAAATGTCTCCAAAGCTGATTTTGGGCTCCTAAAAACAGAGGTGGCTAACTTCACGGCACCTATGTTAATGGAAAATAGATGCATGACTGCTGAATCATACACCGATGTGCTGTATGAACACATACATAAATGCATGGAACTAACCATACCCAACAGAACCAAGACGCTCTCTTCCAAAAAAAGGAAGCCAATCTGGTGGTCCCCTGCCATTAATAAACTCTGCAACAGAAGGACTAAACTGTTGCAGAAAAAGGTAAAGTCCCAAGACTGGATAAACTCCCTTATTAGCCTCTACAAAAGTTGAGATCCCTTATCAAAAGCTCTTAAGCCAGCTATGTAGGCAGAATTGCATCAGACACTAAAAGCAACCACAAAGCCTTCTATAGTTATATCAAGAATCTCCACAGCAATACCCAGGTCTGTTCTGAGTTACTGCAGAATGGTACCTCCTATACTGAGCCAACAGATATTGTCAACATACTGGCCGACAAATTCAGTGTCAACTTTATCCGCCCCAAATGACCAATCACAATACCAGAGGAATGCCAGGCACCCAGTATTACTGCAGCACATGTTAAAGCTGCATTATCCAAGGCCAAGAATACAGCTTCCATGGGACCTGACAATATCTTTGCATGTGTTCTACATGAACTACAAAGTGAACTGGCACCATATCTGTGTGCCCTGTTCAATCACAGCCTCACCTCAGGCTTTGTCCCTACCGAATGGCGCACTGCTACAGTCATCCCTCTCCATAAAGGGGGAGTGACTACAGACCCTGTGAATTATCACCCCATTAGCCTGACAAGTCTGATATGTAAGGCTATTGAGTGCATCATCATGGACCTAATTAACAAGGATATAGGGAATTTCCAAACTCTAGATCCCACACAATTTGGTTTTGTGAAAGGTAGATCATGCCTGCTCAACCTAGCTGACTTCTTTGAGTCAGTCACCAGAGCTGTGGATGAGGGCAAGGCAGTTCATAAGCCCACCTCGATCTGGCCAAGGCCTTTGATACCATTCCCTACTCAGGAATTATTGATAAACTCACCGAACTAGGCATCAACCCCTATATCACTAGGTGGGTTGCAAACTGGCTCATGGATAGAACCCACAGTGTGAACGTAGTGGACTCCAAGTCAGACTGCCGACCAGTCACGAGTGGAGTTCCACAGGGATCGGTCCTGGCTCTTCTCCTGTTTGGCATCTAATTCTCAGAAGTCCAGGCCAACACGGAGGGACTCTGGCTGACCAAGTTCGCAGATGACTGCAAGCTGGGAGCCATTATTAACTCACCAACTGATGTAGACATCCTACAGAAAGGACTCACTGAGACCAATGACTGGTGTCAAAACCATGGCCTTAAGCTTAATGCCAAAAATGCTAAGTGCTCAGTGATCTAATATAGACCCGTCACCAACCCCTTTGGGAAAACTCAGTTCCCACTAATTACCACATCGATGGGAGCCTAGTGAACACTGAAGGATTATAAGAGCTCTGGGCACACAGGCTGACAGCAACCTCTTCTTCAACCACCACATTGCCACTGTGGTCAGAAAGTCCTTCTATGTGGCACATCTCATTACCAAGGATTTTGCATCCAGAAAGAAAGAGGTCATAATTTCTCTCTACTCTTCCCTTATTAGGCCAATCATCGAGTATAATACCCCATTTGGCATGTACCTCATTAGACACATGCTACAGCTGGAAAGGCAACAAAAGTACCTCACAAAGAGGATCCTAGGCCTTAAACACATGTCCTACATGGACAGACCCAAAAAACTCCAGCTATTCTCTTTCTCATATTGTCTACTAAGAGGCAATCTCTGCTTGACTTACAAAGCCATGTCTGACCCAGCCCTGTTAGAAATGCTACTTCTAAAGAAATCCCAGTCCCTCCGCATCGCGCACTCCAGAGACCTCAACCTCATTACCACAATCAACAGAACATACTGGAGGGACAGATTCATAACACAGAGACTGCCAATGCTGTGGAATAGACTTCCTATACATGTCAAGCAGAGCACCTTACTGACCCTCTTCAAGAGAAATCTTGATGAGTAGATGGGAAATAGAAAGCCCATCCCAGGGATCACTCCAGTGGTTGTACTTGATAGAGGCACTGGGAACTAATGTCAGGCAGCATGATACCAGGGCACTTATATGGGCTAGGCTTGTAAAGGCTCCAAGGTCATTTGCCTAGTACACACCCATGAACCTATAACTGTCCCTTTGGTCTGTTTGAGAGACCTAGAGGAACAAAGTTAACCCAGAGAGTTGACACTGTCACTCACAGCAGCATAACATGACTGAGTTAAGTGATCCTATCCCCACGCATGTGCATCCCACCTCTAGGCTGCAGCTGCTAGGAGGCATGGTTAAGAGGAGTGGACCTATCCAAAGTAGAATGCACTCAACACACCTGCAGCCCAAACCAGTCTTTTCTTTTGGTTCTGGCCTCTACCATAGCCCCACCACATCAACAATCTTACCAATTTGTATCCCCAGTCCCTCCCCCTAGAAGAAGTAAGCTGGCTTATGCCTTATTATTCCTTTCCTGCTCCTGCCAGCTCCAACAGGTGTCAAAGCTTTTAATTGAACCCAGGTAATCTTGGTCATAGTCAGGGTTTATCCCTCTGCTCCACAAAGCTGGCTGGTCCTGTGTTAATGTTTTCTTATGTTGACCACAACTGGACCCAAGTGACATTTTAATTTAAACTCTAAGAAGGTTGTATAGAGCCAGATGTGTAATGTGTGATCTCTTCTATGCTGGAAAGAGTAACAAAATATATACATGCTATTAATGTGAAACACAGCACAAAGATACTTTATACATATCCTGATGCTTGTTTTAATTTTAATAATCATTGTTTTCTTATTGTCAGCGCTATGGCGGACATCAGAGGTGGTGATATGGATGCATTGTTTGAGTGAAAAGAATTAAAATGACAAATAAATCCAGACACCAGTGATTATTTATGTACAAACAGCTTGGTAAATCTGCAGCCTTTTTAGATAAAATGTTGATATATACCATTAAAATGAGGAAAGCACTAACACTAATTTAAATATAAGTCGGTATTTCTTTTCTTATTTTCAGTGTTACATTTTAGTTTTGCTGTTGCTCTCTTTCTCCAGGATTTAGATTGTTTTTACTAATATTTTGCCCACAGTTGGATCAGTTTGGACTGCAGTTGTTGGGATACACGCACGCACATGGGACTTCAGACAGTCAAGCTCAGATATGGTCATTTGATATCCATCATTTCTTTAGCTGGATTGCCTTTACCTTTTTCCTAACTGCACTCACTTTCAGCTTGAAAACTTTCCTCTTATACATCATCTGCATTATGAGCTAAATTACTGAGCACCTTTGGGCTCCAGCAGAACATTTTTCCATCCTTGCTTTCCCCAAAGAGCTATCATTCTAGGATCTGGTAAGCACGGGACATCTATCTCTGGTAATGCAGTCTCCTAATTTCTGCTTCAATGCACTGTTCTTTTCCCCATCTTATTGAATGGTTGGAGAGCTTTGGAAAGGTGACAATTTCCTGTTAATAGGCGCATTGCTCACTGTTACTTTCCTGGGTGGTGGCACATTTGCTCTTGATCTCCTTAACCTTGAAAGGCTATAGGTATGCTTAATCAATTAGGTCACCTTCTTAGATGATCCACTGCCATTGTGTGTCTGTCTTCTATTGTCTGAGTAATCCAGTTCCAGTTCTTCGAAGAAATGCCTGCTTCCTCTAGCCTAGCCCTGGTATTAAATGCCTTTGAGTAACCTTTTGCCAAGTTTCCTCCAAATTTGCCACTAAGATTCTTTAGCCTCTCCACTATTCAGGCAATCTAATAAGATAGCCGAGCTATTTGAGGGCTCTAGCAAGTGGAACTAGTCCCAAACATTCAAATATGACAACTGTTTAATATATAAACCTGCAGATAGATCTTTAGAACTACAATAATAAAATATTTGTGGAATATTATTTTTTCAGTTCTACAGTTATCAGGATGTGTTTTTTTTTTTCATATGACAGAAAGGAAAAACGACAAGATATGGTTTCTGGAGAACCTGGATATTCCATACAATGAATGCATTATATTATCATGAAAAAGTCTTTATGGCTGTTATGTTTTTCAAGTACTGATTGCTTAATCAAACCTTTGAACTTTGTTTCAGGCATGGTCTTTGCATCTTTAAGGAAGAGAGAATATTAGGACTTTACCTGACTAGTAGCAGTTTCAAACTTTTTATACAGGAGAAATATTTCTTTCAAGGTTGATTTTTCACAACTCAGTGCAATAAGTATACTCAATGTTCCAAAATAGAGGTTTTCTCGACTTTTGTATAGTGAGTGAATGTGTGTGTGTGTGTTTGTGTGTGTGTGTGTGTGTGTGTGTGTGTGTGTGTGTGTGTGTGTGTGTGTGTGTGTGTGTGTGTGTGTGTGTATGTGTGTGTGTGTGTGTGTGTGCGTGCGCGCATCGTGCGCTTGGGGGGAGAACTTCGATATGCAGAATTAGTGATTTCAAAAATAATTCTTCCAATAGTGTTGCTTATGGCAGCCATGACATTATATTTCCTAACAACTGACCCCCCCCAGAGGGAGTGATGCAATTTATATTTAATGCATTGTGTATACATTTCTGTTTATCTTCTGGCATCATCAATATTTATTTACAGTCCTGGAATATCATCAACAGTTTATCTAGAACTTTGCCATATCATCAGAGCTACAAACACTCCACTAAAAATTTAAATTAAAAATGTTCACACTGCACACACAAAACTGCCATAATCAAAAATACCCCACCTTTCCTGAAATGGCCCCTAAACCCAAATAGTATTTGCTTAATTTATTTATTTTACATTTGTTTACCAGGAAAGTCCAGATGGACATATGTCCTTTTGCAGTGCAGGAAGGCCCCGGGAGAAAATCTCCAAGTCAATTAAGTAGCATAATAACAAGAAAGTAATAATAATGTACAATGTAACAATAAAACAGTAGGTAACATAGCAACATTGTAAATATAAAATATAAGATATACAGAACATTTGCAGTAACATCCAAAGTCACAGAAATAAAACAATGACAACATTAAATAATGGAGACATTTAGTTAGACAGTTATAGCGGTCATCATAACTATTTACAAGAGGTAGTGTACAGTTATTCATGCTTCACAAAGTGGTCCTATACAATGTAGGAAAGTGGGTAGAAAGAGCTTAATGATGCAGGGTGGGATAGGGGAGTGTCTTATCATGGGGAGCTGCAGGAACAGAGCCAGGAGTTTGCAAGGTGGGTTTTTAGGAGTTTTTAAACTGTACAGTTTGAGGGAATGTTCACAAGAGAGTTGGTTAGGTTGTTCCAAAGCTTGGAATTATAGTTGGAGAAAAATTCGCCTGCTGAGTTTTTAGCTTTGGTGATTTGTAGAAGAAGTTTGTTGTTAGAGCGGAGGGGTCTTGAAGCAGAGTAGGGATGAATGATGTCTTTGAGGGCTGGGATGTTTTCAGAGTGGTAGAGGATTTTATGAGCCAAGGTTAGGTGATTAAAGTAGGAGCTGAGGGAGTTCAAGCCGAGTGTGAGTTTCTTGAGGGACATACAATGATGAGACTTGTAGGAAGTGTTGGTGCTGAATTTGGAGACTTTATTATAACAAATTTCAAGTTTGGCAAGGTCTGTTTTGTGGAGGTTGGATAAGATTGGGATGCATATAGGATTGTTGATAGAAGGTGTGCCCTGGCAATTGCGACTTTTGTATTACTTGTTAGAAACTTGGTTGTTCCTGTATAGGAGGCCACATTTCTTGTGAACTTTTTTGATGCTTTGGTCTATATGGAAATCAAATTTCAGGCTATTGTCAATTACAACCCTTAGAATTTTGGTATGGGGAGTTGGACTGATCATGGTTTTGTTTTTGGAGAAGATTAAGAAGGCTACAGAGGGAGAGGTACCTGGATGGGCAGAAGAGCAGATGTTTTTTTTTTTTTGGGGGGTTTATTATAAGTTGGCAGTCAGTTAGCCAAGTTTCTACAGATGAGAAAGAATCTTAGGTGATGGTTTGAATGTTGTTGAGGGAAGAAGATGAGCAGATCAAAGTGGAGTCATCGGTGTATTGGATAATGGTTGCATGGGGAGTGGTGGAGTGAAGTTGATTGGTGGAGAGAAAATAGAAGGGTCCAAGGATGGAACCTTGTGGGACCCCTATGGTGACTGGGAGGAGGGCTGACCCCTATGGTGACTGGGAGGAGGGCTGAGAGGGTTTGTTGCCAATGGACAGCTTGTTGATGGTCTGCTAAGTAGCTTTGAACCCAGATAATAGTATGACTGAGGTTAAGGGAGGAAAGGACACTAATGAGCTTGCTGTGGTTGACCATGTCAAAGGCTTTTGACAAGTCAAGAATATGGCTGATACAAATTGAGAGTTGTTCCTGTGTTGGTTGACTGTGTTTGTAAAGGTCAGTAGGGCTGTTGTGGTACTATGTGCAAGGGTTCCACTTTACAATCCCAAAATACTGAAATATTGAAATTCAGAATCTTAAGACTGTAAAGCCAAACACTGAAAAACCCAAAACCCCAAAAGCGCGAAATTCAAAATCGTGACTGCCCACAAACACACTCCACACACACAAACAAGCACACATACACGTCTTCCTCCCAATACTACAAACCAACAAAACACACACAAACACAACAAAACAACCACATGCGCAGACTCTACATATAAGCAGGGGGGCAAGCCCCCCTGCACACCCCATGTGGGGGGTATGCCCCCCACACCCCCACTACTTATATATACTAACTCTGAGGTCGCACTAAAAACACAAACACACAAAAACCACCACTACACATTCTACACTCCCCTTGCACCAACACACATCACATACATACAAATACTACCACTCTCAAAATTTACACACTCACAATCTTACCTACCTACCCTAACCCACACCTCAAAACCCCAAACATGCTCACACACACTAAAATCCCTAGCAAAACACAATTTACCTGAATCTCCAGCCACAACCACATACCACACTGCACATCACAAACACAGGGAATCCCACTGCATGTATGCCCCTCCACAACCGCGGATTCAACATTTCCGCATTCGGGATTCTGTACTTTCGCACAAGTGCATCTTCGACACTTCGGTCTTGAGCTACTGAATTTCGATATTTCAATAATTTGAGATTCTGAAGTGAAACCTGTGAAGGACAAAAACCATGCTGGGCATGAGATAGGAGATTGTGCAAGAGGAGGTATTCCATGAGTTGGGTGTGTACTACTCATTCAAGAATTTTAGACACGGTGAAAGAATGGCAATGGGGTGATAATTAATTAGTTCACAGGAGCTACCACCTTTGTGTAATGATAGAATGTGAGATATTTTCCAGATAGTGGGGACATATGCTTCAGTTATTGATATATTTATGAGTATGGCTACAGGGTAACAGCTAACTTCTGCTGCAGTTTGTAGATATTCTGCAGGGAGATTGTCAGTTGGAGTGGTTGGTTTTAGTTTTTTTCAGTAGTTTTTTGATGTCATGGATGGGGACTGAATTTAACTTGAATTGGCTGGTGGTGTTTTATGGGAGGTGTATTATGGTTTGGTTCTGGGGGGGGGGGTGAGATTGGACCTGGGCTGGTTGTTGGCTAGTGTTTGAATGGATTTTTTGAAGTAAGTGTTGAATTGTGTTGCCACATTTTCATAGTTGTTAGCTGTTATTTGGAGTTGGAGTGGTAGATTTACCTGGTTACAGTAAGTTATTAACTGCAGCACAGACCTTTTGTGGATTATTCTGATGTTTGGTTTGAATATTGTGGTAGTAGTTGGATTTGTAGTCTTAATTAGTTTTTTTGTTTCATTTCGATGTTCAAGGAAAGTTTGTTTAGTAGTGCTGTTTTTGTTCTTATTGACTACTGACCAGGAGTTATCTCTGGTTTGAGTAGGGATCTGGTTTCTTTTAAACCAGGGTGCGTAATTGGATTTGACTCTAATATTTCTAGGTGATACATGGGTGTTGAGTATGTCAAAGAAGGTTTTGTTAAAGGAGTGTACTGCCTCATCCAAGGGCAGTTGTTTGAGGTGTTCCCAGGAACAGTTTTTAGGGCAGAGTTAAAATTATTGGGATTGAAACCTTTTTTGTTTCTAATTGTAGAGAAGGACGTTTGATGTGTTGGATGGTTACGGTCTCTTAGGAGAAAGGTTGGGCTGTGGTCACTCAGGTTGTCAGGAAGGCAGCCTGAGTAGGATGTTAGGTTGGGAGAGTTAATAAGAATCTAATCAAGTATGGATTGACCTTTAGAGGCTTTATCATCCCTAGTGGGAGACATGATGACTTGGACAAAGCCATTGAGGTTCATGTGAGTTGTTGGATTTGGGGAGGAACAGAGAAGCCAATCAATATTAAAGTCCTCCATGAGGATGGTCTCTTGAGGGAAATATGTGGAACACCATTGTAGTACATTTTCAAGGGTGGCAATGCTGTTGCCTGGTGGGATGTAACCACCTATGATATTAAGATGCTTGCTGGAGTAAATGGTTAATTTGGCTAGAATTACTTTGGCGTTTGTTATATTTGGGATGGTGGAGTCCAGGAGGTCAAGAGTTAGGTGGTCTTTATATAAGATAGCTACACCTCCCCCTTTTTTGTTTATTCTATCTTTCTATAATATATTGTACCCTGGGGTAGTGATTTTCTTACTGTTGATATCTGGTTTTAGCCATGTTTCTGTTTAAGTAACTATATCGGGGGAATAGTGGTATATTAGTGTATGTAGGTTGTGAGTTTTGTTAGCTATGCTTCTTACATTTATGTTGAGGAGGAGGAGGTTTGATTTGTTTCTTTGGTGGAGTAGAGCAAGGTTAAATTGAGATGAGGTAGGTAGTGAATCATGAGTTGAGCTGGGACCAGGATTGGGATGGAAGTTTCCCACAATTTTTAATTGTTTAGTTATGTGATGAAGGAGTTTGGAGAGTTTGTATAGGATCTTAGTGAATCTAAGGGAGGATGGTGATTTAGTTAGCTGTGGAAGGAATTTAAGTGAGTGATAGTCTGTATTGGTGATGAGGAAGCGGATTGGAGCTAAAAGAAATTATTGAGAGTTAAGTGGTGTTGGATATGTGGAAGTATGCCAGAGTGGGGGAGTGGAGTATTGGAGAGGAGAATTGTATGAGGGGAGGCTATATAATAGGGGTAGCAGAGGACAGGATGTAAAAAAGAATAGAGTTAGTTTTAAAGATGTCATGCTGAGTGGGGCAAATATGTGTAAAAGTTAGTGAATGTGGGATGTAAGAATTGTGCTTTGTGTGATCTAGGTTATTGTGCAGTAGAGGGGATGTAACTGATGTTAATGGGAAGTGTGGTTAGTTTGGTTGCGATTAGGTGTACATTGGTAGGTGTGGCTATAGATAAGTATAAATGTACGTATAGTGGGGGTGTGCGGGAATTGGGGTAGAGTAGAGGGCGAACAGAGCAGGATGAGCCCCCACAGTCTATCCTGGCTGAGTGACAAAAAAAAAAACAGTGTCACTAAATAGTGAAGGTCAGTATGTGCAATGCCTTACTAGTTAATCGTGTCTATCTTAGTTTAGAAAGTTATTGGGCCAGGGGAGTCCAGGACAGCGTAGTGGTGCAGTGGTAGCATTGTCGCCTCACAGCAAGAGGTTCTCTGGTTTGATTATTGGCTGGGGTGCCTTCTGTGCTGAGTCTGCATGTCCTCCCTGCATTCTTGTGGGTTTCCTCTGTGTGCTCCAGTTTCCTCCCACATTAGAAAGATATGCATCTGGAGCATTTCTCCCCAGGCCTCCGCTGAAAATTGGCTTTGTTCCAAGTCAGACTTTCCCAGTTAACAAATGTAAAATAATGGTGGGCAAGAGTGGGGGACCAGGTAGAAGAAGAAGGAGATGGGGAAAAGGTTGGGTCTGGTGTTTGTGGTGAAGGATAGTGTCAAGAACGTACAAGGGTTAAGTGACAGAGTGGAGCGAAGATTGCAATAGTAAAGTGGAAAGAAAAGGGGTGGCAAAGAGACTTCAGTAGTGTGCAGGCCCTTACAATGTAAAGTATTTCCTAGCTAGTTTTAATTAGATTGGAGGTACAAATATAGTATGCAGTCTGTTCTGGAATTTAAAAGTAAAATAAAAAAAGACATAAACTGAAACACAGTCTATGCTTCCTGTTCACTAAAAATGTAACTTGGATACTGCATACACAAAATTCAGATACATATAACCTCCAAAGAAACAACATTGTCCACCAAATGAGCCACTTGGAAAAAAACATTGTTCTTATTTGAATTAAATATATTAAAAAGAAGCAACAAAACCAAAATAAAAAGAAAGCACTATCAGCAAGAAACTAATCAGAAACTGCCAAAACCAGTCAAAACACGTTTCTAACTATCAAATCTAAAATAAACTAGAAAAACATGTATTTTTAACATTCAGCTGTCACAATATAATGCTCACTAAACCATTAATAACAGATCAAATAAATTAACTTTTGCTATGAATTCAGAATTAAAATTTACCACTAAAACTGAAAAGTAACAACATTTTTGCAGGGATAAATCCATCTTCACCCTCACTCGAAAATTATATATACCATCTACATGGCTGAAAAAATATAATGGGAGATATCTCCCAAGATGAAGAAATCACCACTTGTACACCTTAACAAGCCACACTGGCAGTGATTTCTTATGGAAAATAGTAGTCACTTATTTCAACATCTTGGGTCCTGAATTTAGCCATTGGATCTTTGGAGAACTGGGGCTCAAAAAAGTATAGAGAAGCCCTACTGACTCAACAGTCCATACATGTAAACTAAAGCCATATTCAGCAGATATTTAGACAATTAATATAACTAACTGATGTCAGTGGAAATTATTATGAACCCCATTTTCTCATTTTCACACAAGTTTGGGGTGTCACATCAACATGTCAGTGTGAATAACTCACCTAGAGTAAATGTTTACACTGCTGATTGGCTAGTTCTAACATGGTTGCTAAAGGATTACTTCTTAAGTTTCATTTTCTCATGTCACACATTGATTTACACGTGAGCAAGTGGGTAGTACTTATATGTGACATACTGGGGGGGGGGGTCAATCTAGCAGCCTCTTGGAGAAAGAGTGAGGCAGGGTATGCCTTCCTTGACAGTGATCATTGTTTCTTCAAAATACAGTAATTCTAGAGCAAGAGTAAAATCCTACTTTAATGCAAAAACACAGAAAAATAGATAATTTCTACTCAGATGGGTCTGGTTTGTGTGATACATGGAATATATTGTACTATAGGAGTAGGAAATTTGATTCATGAAACTCATTCAGTAAACCTGCAGTGCTAATTATGCTATGTATTATACACACTGACCCCATGTGTGTCTTATTCATTAGGCATATTATATGCCATTTAGTACTAAAAGACAATGCAACTAATGTAAAATATGTATATGTGCATATCATATTTTATAAAAAAGGTAGACTACTTTAAAATCCTGTGAGAGCCTTTTTAATTTATCAAGCAAAAGCTAAACTGCTTTACTCAGTGGGTGAAGTATAAAAACAGTGTCTGCTTGCCATCTGTGCAGACAATAAGAGGAAGAAATGATGTGTGTGTGTGTGTGTGTGTGTGTGTGTGTGTGTGTGTGTGTGTGTGTGTGTGTGTGTGTGTGTGTGTGTGTGTGTGTGTGTGCACACCTGAATGTGTGTGACTGTTGGAAAAAAGGTAATACTATATGGGTATATGATCTTAAAGTTGCTCAGTAAAAGGTGAGGGCACTTTATAGTAAGTCAAATGGACATAATATTGCAATAAACAATCCAAAGGAACTGCTGCTGACCTGGAATATGCTCATTACCGTGAAATATAATAACAAATGTAAAAGTAAAGTGAACGGAACGAAGCAAAAGCAAGTATTCCACGTTTTTACATATGTCCACATATATATTATATATATTTTTATACACACATACATATACATACATATATTTTTATACATATTTATATGTCTTTCTACATATATATATATATATTTTTTATATACATATAGATTTATGCACCTTTTATACATATATATTTATGTGTTTTTATAGGGTCTGTTATACTTCTATATATTCTGCATTCATAGATAGATTGTATTTAGAGTTTAGATGGAATTATATGTTTCATATACCTTTAAAAAGTTTAAATGAAGAATGTTTTAATTGATTTTGATTTTAATTGAACTTAATTGTTTGCCTAGATAAATCTGTGTATATAAAGACAATGTCAGTTTAGATGTTATGAGAGATCTGATGAAGCTACTTGCGAAAGCGTTTATCTGTGTCACAATAAATATTCCTGGATTTTCTGTATGTGGATCTACTTGACTTTTATTTTTACAAACGTGGAATACTTGCTTTTGCTTCGTTCCGTTCACTTTACTTTTACATTTGTTATTATATTTCATAATATTGCAATAGTTTTAAATTCGGGTTAAGAACTAGCAGCATTGTTAGTATCATTTAGTTACTTATTACAAAATAAGGATTAAATCCTTTTGTTTCTTCTTCTTAAATCCAGCAGCTATTGAACTTAATGCAGTTGCTTTTACACTGACATTGTATTAGTACCATAAGTGCGCCTATTGATTCTGTAACTGGGTATACAGAGTACAAAAGAAAAAAATACTACATATTATGAAATTGACAGTCTTAATAATGTTTCTGGTTCAGAAGGATTCCAAACAGACAAATAAATAAACACATTCCAATTCTTTTTCTTTCATATTTGTCTGTTATTGTGAGGTCTTAACCATTTATGGTTGCCCATTATCTAGAAAATGAATGCAAATCTCTGTTGTCCTGAAACCAGACAACAGAGCCATAGCTGCTCATGCCACATCCGTAATTGTCAATAGATTTATCTTATTTTGAAAACAATGCACAATGGTCACTAGAACTTTAACCCAGGCAACAAATTTCTTGTCCTCTATATAGCACTCTACCACATCAGTCTCAAGTGGAGAACAAAAAAAAGTAACCAGTTGACCTCCCCCTTAACTCGTTAAGATGCTATACCCACCACACTCCTCAGCTATGAGAAGCAAAATGGAAAAAACGATTTCAGCTTGCTACAGCTTAATACACAAGAAGGGCATTGAGAAATGTCAGTACAGGAAAAAAAGAATGCAGGAACTGTACTTTTTGATCAAGTCCCCTAAAGGTTTGCACCCAAGACAGCTGCCCTATTTGCCTCACTTTGCTACACTTCTGCCAGACAATCCCAGGGATTCATTTAGATCTCCAGTGGACAATAATAAGGCCTTGATACCACAGTGCTGTATTTTGTGATTTGTAGACACATTAGCCTCATTGAGGAAAGATGTCATTATCAGCTAATTTGCATGTCTATAAATTGCAGTTAACTACTGTGAAGTGCAGATCAGCACTCTCTGCCACATTCTGTAAGCATAGCCACCCCTCCTGCCACAGTCACTGTCCCCCATACACAGCATTTACCTCTATGGCAATGATTTGAAGAAAGCCTTTTGGCATTGTTCACTATTGTGACATGGAAGGAGTGGCTGTGCTAACCTACATACTTGAGCGATTACATGGATTGCCCATTGTGTCGATATCTTCCAAGAGGCTGTTCTATGAGAGCAAGAGCACATGTCTAATTAGCATATGCCTCTGCCCCTAACTACCTCCCAATGTGGTGTTGCACATCATTATGCAAAACCACCATGTTAGAGCTGTCTCTGAACACCTACAGGTTACCTTGAGGTATATTTAATGAATGCTCAGATGAACACATCCATTTCTAGAGACGATTCTCCATCATAATCAATAGGGTATTTCCTTCTGGAAATAACGTGACACACACACACACACACACACACACACACACACACACACACACACACACACACACACACACACACAGACACACACACACACACACACAAACACACACACACACACACACACACACACACACACACACACACACACACACAGACACACACACACACACACACACACACACACACACACACACACACACACACACACACACACACACACACACACACACACACACACACACACAGTTTCTATTAAAGGAAAATGTGCTTTTTTATTAACATTATTTTAGAACTGAGATATTTTAGAGAATAAGAAAGTGTTTTACATCAGAAGCCTTTCTACCATATAAAGTTCCTTATATATAATCTAGTTCTACAGCTAGAGTCCACACAGATGGCGATCTCCCTCATATATTGTTTGTTGCTTACAGAACAAAACAGAGCTGACCATCTCTCTTCTTCCTCTGCTATGCTGTATATTTAGAACCCACTGTGTCAGACAGTGAGGTAATCTAGGCACAATTGTTACTTTTATTTTAGGTAATTTTGCATCTTGTCACACTATAAAGTCTCATTATTAAAACTGCTCATTAAGTGCCATTTACTCTGACATTTTGCCTCAGGAAACAGGTCCAATTTAACCTTAATAAAAATAATTTCAAAACAGAAAAATGTAAAATTAATTAATTAACATGGATTTTTGAGCACTAACCATCCATCAGAAAATGCAACCATTAGTCATATAAACACAGCTCCATTGTCACTGTAGAATACTCACCTTAAATGAATCATAACTTCAGATTAATTTGGAACAATAAAACCCTAGGGTACGATTACCAATGTCAAACATGCAGATTGTTTCTGAAGTGGTAGTACTTTCCAGTTAAATAACACATTACTCAGCAATACCAGCTCAGAATATTTTTTGCATCAGCTCCATGCATAAGGCACTTTAGAAGTGAATTGAATTTGCTATGTGGAATTAAGTTAAATTTAATTTGTCTGTTGCTACAGTAAATACATTGTTCAGAATTCTGCAAATTTACACCACATCTTTCAGTTCTTTGTTTCTCTCCTCAAAACTAATCAACAGGATCTTTTAGGTCAAATTGCGAAAAGGTACATAATGCACACTGTAGGCTTTCTGACATACCAGGTCTTGTGTAGTACAAATTAATTTTCAATCACCAGAAAGCACAACAAGGCAAACTTTCCCATATAGCAACATGCAAAAAAAAAAAAAGGGTGGGGAGTGAAAGAAAGTTTACTGAAGTACAAGGTACTATGCTTAGGTTCCTAGGATTAGGAGTCTGCCCTTGCCCCAAAGTATAACAAATTCAGACTTGATTATGTTAAGTTTAGGGGCATAAGGGAGTAAAGCCACCAGCATGCAGATGAGGGAGGAGGTTTATCCTCACTCCAACAAAAAGCATCTTTATTTAATCATATCAGTCTCTCTTTTTTTTTTTTTGTTATATACACAACTTTCAAAGAAGTTATGTTTTGATCTACTCACATGAACTTTGGTCATCATGCAAAATGAAAAAAAAAATGCAAAAATAATAACGAAGACAAGAGTAGAACATATAAAAAGAGATGGAAAGATAACACTGGCATATACAACATATATTATAACTGTAATGCAACAATTAGCAGGTATCAGTGAGTATAACATAACTACAGAAGGGGCATAAACAAGACAGTACAGTAGAGAAACCAAGTCTGCAATATCACCATCCTGAAAATATTCTGAAAATCTCACTACTGAAATCATATACCTACAATAGTTATTTACTAATGTATTTCAATTTTATAACCAGGTAAGTGGACTAGTTAGCAGACTTTTTCTTAGCTACAACCCAGGAAGAATGCTGCAAGACACAAACAAGAACATTATTCATAGACAAAAAATACACAGATACACAGATTGTACAAAGTACAGTAACACAGTAGAGACAATACATTTGAATGTTATGCAAAATTATAAATGCAAGTGATATTATTATTATTATTTACAATATGTGCAGTTAAGGAAGGCATTCAACAGTGGTCATTTGTTAAAAGTATGTCTTGACATAAGAAATGTGACTACAGTGTGAGCTGAAAGGACTAGCCTTTGCTACAGAGGCGAGAGCAGTTGGTGCCCTTAAACAGTTGTCCTTTTAGTTTGGTGCTAAATAACAGAAGTGTCTCTTGCTGTCTCATTTCTGCAAGTAGCAGATTCCAAACTGCTTTGTCTAGCCTAATGAAATCCCATATAGATTATGGTCTAAACCGCAACCATTAATGTAATAGTGTATGTTGAATTACCTATCCAGATATGCATTTGGAAGGACAAACATTTTTATGATAGTTATACATTTACCTGTCCTATCTAGAAGAGATAAAAGTTTCTCTGGCTAAACTCATGGCAGCTTTGCATTTGCTTTATTTTCAGCTATACTGACACATATGGTTGTTTTCTTGATAACATGTATTGTCTGTGTGTGATACAGTCTCCTTGTCTGCAGTCATGGCTGAAAATGTGCACTGACAGTGGGACAATTATATGGCTAACAAAGAAAGAAGTAAATGCATAATAAACATTTTATTTTCCCAGATTAATTCACACACATAGAACACTGCAGAACACTGCATAATTTAATTGTGATGTAAAATAGACACAGCAAATGTAGCTTATTGCACATCACATGGCCACAAAACATTTACATAATGCATACTTGGTATGCACATTCACACTGCATCGCTCCAGTCCATCACATTTCCCTACCTCTGAAGATCATGTGATTATCTAGCCAGGTTCAATTAAACTATGAAAGAAAAACAAAACACCAGCTTGTAGCAATTTACACTGGACTATGTCCTAAATGACTATGAATCCAAGTCTCACTCTATTAACTTACCATGCCTGTCTGCAACAGAAAATGAATCCCAAGATCATGGTTTTATATATTGCTGCTTTTTCGTGTTCACCTTTTAAAAGTATTTTTGTTATTCATTTATTAAATAATCTACAGGAACATCATATTATTTACACTGCTACAAACAATCCACATACCAGCATTGTCACAACAGAACATTTCTCATCCCTCCTCACATCCATCTGTCTCTCTATTCATTTCGCACAAAACTAACTTCCAAAATACATCTGCTTACAAATAGTTTTGTCAGTTACATGGTCTGAGATCAACAACAAATTTAACGTTATTACTGCAATAGCTAAAATGAACTGCGGTGGTGGTGCTGCGGTAGCGTTGTCGCCTCACAGTAAGACGTTGTCCTGTTCGATTCTCAGCTAGAGCATCTTTTGTGTGGAGACATGCGTGAATGGGCGTACCTTCGTTGAAGATTGTGTATCAGGGCCAGCAACTCGGCACGTAAAAATCTATTGCCAATCATTAGTGGACCGGAGTTTCACTGTGGCGACCCCTAACCGGGAAAAGCCAAAAGACACAACAACTGCAATAGCTGAAATATGGGTTATAACCCTCTAAGATGAGATTATGTATGCCACTGAGGGGCAAATTGCTTAATGGTAGTATCTTCCAATGTGAGAATAGCTTTTTCTATTTTTATTTGATTAATTACATTCATTCAATCACTTATTTGCTTGTTTGGTTGTTTATTAATTATAGGTGAGGTAATGCCTACTTTGTTTTTACCTTTTGCTAATATTTGGTATTCACTTCTCATTTTTCTTAACAGCAGGGTTAGACTTTATCTACAGTATGTAGTATAAAGCTTGGCTAGTAATTGTTCATGCAGATATACATGTTGTAATATTTTTTTTCATCTATGCTTTACTGATGTTGACTTCATTGACGGGTATCAGTTCCATTTTCTTCAAATATTCATGACACTGAATTAGTGGTGGGGTTTGCAAAGGACCAAAATAGCATTTCATTAAGATTCAGCAACATGCAGTCTGAATTAAAAAAATCAAACTTCAAAGAAGATCTGCTGAAAAAAAAAAACAATCATGTGCTGAGGTATGCATTTCAGTTTTATACACACCTTGTAAAAAGCTATGGCACCTCATGGTACCAGATGTCTGTGCTGCAGCCATCTCAAATGAAAGTTGAAAATTGTTTTTGCATCTTTCATTCATATTTCTGTCCTTCTTATAAATAGTCCATTCCCATTTTGGGACATGGAAGTGCAAGCCCAAATTATGAAAATAAAACTTAAGGTTCAACTTCCTAACAAAGGTTTTTAGTTCTAATAGCATGCTCTCAACAACCAGGACCTTTTTGGGAACAGAATTTAAACCTTTTTGGAACAAGTCTGCCCATTCAACGTCCACATGTATTTCACTGAGATTAAAAATCTTAAAATCTCCCTGTGTATTGTTGATAATTTGTGCAAACATTTGTGTGTTAACATCATTTACCATCTGCTGAATGCCACCCTCACCCATCCTCTGTGATGGTAACCCCTGTTGGAAAATGAATTCCTGTAATTCACATTGTTCTCCATTTCCCTGTTGTAGTTGTTCTGCCTCGTTCGATTCAGTAGGTGTTCTGACCTCCTCGGTGCTACTTCTAAAGGGACTGCTAGTTCATCATTACTTTCCTTTGCACCCCGTCCAGCATTAACATTCACAACATCATTGTAGAAATCACCCCTATTAGTTTCATCACCCATATATTGTCTCTATAACTCATATTAGGCAAAGGATATGCTTTACCGGTCTCATATTCATTTTTGTCTCTCTCGAGTTTCCTACTCTTTTTGTTGATTAATTCATCTACTGTTTTTTCAATGTTCACAAAAATTGCCCTGTATTTATCTACCTTAAATGCAAAGCCCAAATCACTTTACATCCTTGTGTCACATTCATCAATAACATTTTTTAATACATTAATTTTCCTATCATTGTCTTTCATTAATAGTTCCAACAGTTCACAACCATGCCTGTAGAACATTGCTATCAGGTCTTTATGAAAGTCTAAGCCCTGAACTGTACCTGTAGGAAATTTCCAAGTCCTCAGTCCCTTCGGTACATGCTCACAATGCAGCATTCTCTGAGGTATTTATTCTCAACTTGCAGTTTCTTGAATTTGAGTAATTCCTTCTCTAGGTATAATAGTTGTTTGTCAACAGTCCCCACTCTATTACTTGGAATATTGTTCATAAATTCATGCTGACCACTTTTGTTCATCCATTCTTTAAGTGAAAAAGACACCGTTTCAGTTCCTGCTTGATGGAAGTTGGAAGTTCCGACCCCTGTCACCTGCCGACCATTGGCAAAGCTTGTCGAAGGCATTGAGGCGGGAATAGGTCTAAGATCAGCAACAAATTTAATGTTATTACTGCAATAGCTAAAATATGGGTTATAACCCTCTAAGGTGAGATTATGTATGCCACTGAGGGGCAAATTGCTTAATGGTAGTATCTTCCAATGTGAGAACAGCTATTTCTATTTGTTTAATTACATTCATTCAATCACTTATTTGCTTGTTTGATTGTTTATTTATTATAGGTGAGGTAATGCCTACTTTGTTTTTACCTTTTGCTAGTATTTGGTATTCACTTCTCATTTTTCTTAACAGCAGGGTTAGACTTTATCTACAAGTATGTAGTATAAAGCTTGGCTGGTAATTGTTCATGCAGATATACATGTTGTAATATTTTTTTCATCTATGCTTTACTGATGTTGACTTTATTGACGGGTACCAGTTCCATTTTCATCAAATATTCATGACACTGAATTAGTGGTGGGGTTTGCAAAGAACCAAAATAGTATTTCACTAAGATTCAGCAACATGCAGTCTGAATCAAAAAATCAAACTTCAAAGAAGATCTGCTGAAAAAAAAAAATCATGTTCTGAGGTATGCATTGCAGTTTTATACACTCCTTGTAAAAAGCTATGGCACCTCATGGTACCAGATGTCTGTGCTACAGCCATCTCAAATGAAAGTTGAAAATTGTTTTTGCATCTTTCATTCATATTTCTGTCCTTCTTATAAATAGTCATTTCCCATTTTGGGACATGGAAGTGCAAGCCCAAATTTCTGGTTTCTTTATAGAAAAAGCAAATCAACTGACTTGATGTATTTTTAAAGCATCCCAGCACTTTTGTGTATGGCATCATAAAGAATAAAATGAGTACTTATTGAAAATATTCTTGTCATTCTGTGAGTAGAAAAAAGTTTCAGTGAGGGCTGTTTGGGTTGTCATATGAAGCAAAAAGCAGCCTTTTCCATTCACTCAGGCTGTATCAAGTGACCAGTGCTAGAGGCAGCTTGAAATAAATGTGAAAGAACACATAGTGATTCATGGGTAAGAGGCAGAAATCAGATGTATCATGCTATTAACATAGGAAAAAAAGTTATTTTCACTTGAATATATTTTCTTTACGTTAAATAGCACTCTGTGAACTCTTGATCTGCCAATACCAGCTAGCTAGTAAGATGGTGACTTGATGATGCATTTTGTGTGTGTGTGTGTGTGTGTGTGTGTGTGTGTGTGTGTGTGTGTGTGTGTGTGTGCGCGCAGAGGGGGTGAATTTGGTTTTCTACACTTCTGATAGCAACATGCCACAATACATTGCTATGATCATCATTTCATGTTCAGACAGTTTTAATGTACACAATACACCACAATAATTGGTGTGCATGTGCGTTTGTGTGTGTGTTTATATGAGAGGCTGAAGATTTGTATGAGGGGTCCAACAGCTCCTAGCTAAAATACATTACTGTAACCAACATTTATTAATCATTCATTCATTTCACAAAGAGACATCTGAAGTGTACGCCGTTAATAAACAGGCTGCAGCTGGTAGGCACATATACATGCATACATGTGTCTCATTTTGTGTGTGTGTGTGTGTGTGTGTGTGTGTGTGTGTGTGTGTGTGTGTGTGTGTGTGTGAGTGTTTGTGCATTTGTGTGTGTGTGAGTGTGTGTAGGAGTTGCACTTGAATAAGCAATATTTTGGTCATTATTTACATACTTATGCCTTTATTTTATCACAATCAGACATCAGAGTTATGCGCAGTCAGTAAAATGTCTGCAATTGATGTGCACATCTTTGTGAATATTGGGGATGGGGATTTCATTGTGTTGTACTGTAAGTGTCAGACAGCAGTGAGATGATGTACAGTAAATTTTCTTCCTTTAAATGGGAACTGGATGATTGCACAAGTATTCCCAAATTCACCCCACTTTACTTGCATGGCCATCCTTGAGAGAATAGGTTCAGTCTGTGGGTGGGTACTGGCAAGGCGTAAATGGCCACAAGACACAATTTAATTGTATTTCCTTAGATCTAATAATTCTATTACTGTTCTTATTTATGCATTCATTTGATGACAATCAAACATCTGAGGTCTACAAAGTCATTAAAGGGGCTGTAATTGGTGGGCAGATGCTTGTGTGTGTGCGAGTAAGTGTATGTGTCCAGCAATATATGTGCATGGGCCATGCGCCTATGCATGTGTGTTTGGCAACAGGTTGCACTGATTGTAGCTGACAGAAAGAATCTGGTATACATTACTGTGGCCATTATGTAAACTCTTTTTCATTCATTTGATCGTAATCATATATCTAATGCATATACAGTCAATAATGTGACTATAATTAGTGTGTACTGAGGCAGTTTGTGGATAAAAGTGACTATTTCTTGCTGTTGTATAATTATAGTTAAACTGCCATTGCTATTGTTTTGCATGGCTTGTGATGTGTTTGTATAAAACACACTGAAATACATTACTGTGACTGTGATAGACATGGGAGATGATAAAAACAAAAATTATCAATTACTACTATAGGCATAAAAAAGGCTTTGATTCTGTATTCTGGTAAGTGCTAGAAGAATACAGTTTTCCAGAAATTAATATTAAAACATTAAATTTGTTTCACAAAAACAATCAAACATATGCAAATGTAATAAATATATTTATCACAAGGAATAAATATAAAACGAGGAAAAGTAAGGTTTCTCCTTTCACCACTTTTGATTGGCTTTTCAAACAAACCATGATTAGAGAAAATAACATAAAAGTTAATAAGAGAAGTTAAACTATAGTTCAAAAATGTTATTTTACATCAATGATGTGTTATTGAACTTATCTGAAGTAAATTAATGAATAACATAGTTAGATACATCCCTGAAAGAATTTAAAAATACCCAACCTTAAATTAAACGAAAATAAAATGAACTCTGTCTTAACTAATGAAGCCATAGCATGAACAGTAGAAAATACATATCAGTCTAATTGAAATGCGAATGTGTCAACTTCAAGGCAACTATTTGGGGATAGGTAGACAGACAGACAGATTAACTATTCAGACTTGTTTATAGCAACATAATTAAACATACTGAAGAGACCATCCTCACATTGAATGAGCTATTCTTTACATTAGAAGACAAGTTATATTCAATTAAAATTATATTGTTTCCAAAATTGCTATATGCTATACAAAGAACTTCTTTTAAAGTATAATAAGCTATAGGAAGGAGTTAAATAAGACTAGTTTTTAATTTAAGTTTATTTTTAATGCTATCCAAGAGAAGCAGAGCTACATTTACATACCATAT